>NC_092859.1:112541011-112577825 GCF_032062135.1 Pyxicephalus adspersus
ACCCCAACACCCTTGTGTCTGGATCCCAACTCCTACCGGGTCCCTAACCCCAACACCCTTGTGTCTGGATCCCAACTCCTACCGGGTTTCTAACCCCAACACACTTGTGTCTGGATCTCAACTGCTACTGAGTTCCTAACCCCTACTGGGTGCCAGACCCCAACACCCTTGTGTTTGGATCCTAACTCCTACAGGGTGCCTGACCCCAGCACCCTTCTGTCTGGATCCTAACCCCCACCAGATGCTTAATCCCAACACCTTTCTGTCTAGTTCCCAACTCCTACCAGATGCCTTACCTCAACACCTTTCTGTCTGGATCCTAACCCCTACCAGATCCCTACCCATCTGCTTGGTTCCCAAATCCTACCAGGTGCCTGATCTTAACACCTTTCTCTCTGGATCCTAACCCCAACACCCTTCTGTCTGGTTCCCGACCCCTGCCAGGTGCCCAACATCCTTCTGTCTGGTTCTCAACCGCTAGTTGGTTCCCAACCCTAACACCCTTGTGTCTGGATCCCTGATCCCAACTCCTACTAGGTGCGTAATCCCAATTTTAGGACATATTTTTGGCAGGAATTTCTCATTTACTTGCTGTTCCATATTATTAATATTATTATTTTTTTATTTTATTTTTTTACATTCAAACTTCTTATACTCCCTCTAGTGGTCATTTGTTACGAAATGCAATTATCACATCTTGCTCAAGTAGCAGTTTTATCTTTATTAAAAACTAATCCTAACCCATGGTTCCTGGTCTTTGAGAGTTTCTGTGACTGTTCAGATATCACATCAAAGGTACCTGGTTGCTGACTAGTTCTCTTTAAGCGAGTTTGTAGTCATGCAATGGTCATATAAGCATTTGCAGTTTCTTAATTGGGGAAAATGAGTGGCACCCCGCTGTTCTCTTCTCCATTGACGTATATAGCAGTTGTTCATGCATCTGTCAGGGGGGATCCTTACATGATATTGGGTGACCACTCTACACATGTCATATTCTCAACTGAGAATCAACTACATACAAATACAATCCTATCAGTATGTGTTAATCTTTGTAAAATATTTCTATGTATAAAAGCCAATGATGTGATTATTATATGTGCATGCTCTGCTCAATAGTTTACTGCTCCTCCCCACACTGCAAATCTATGAGACTGACCACCAACTGGAAACAGGTCCTTGTGGGACTGATAACTTTCTTTTTTTTCTTTTAATTGAAAGTATTTTTTAAAAAATTCTTGCAGGTAGACAAGGAAAAATGCACTGGGAGATATTGGGAGGAAAACTGAAATATAGTCTAAGTTTGGACTTGTATGTGTCAAAATTTGAATATTTACATCCTAAGGTAGACATGTACCTTAAATAATTAATTAATTAATTACATGGTGACAAAAAAAAACTTGAAGATTGAAACATAAATTAGATTGGAATGTTCCTCTGTTGTTCCAAATTTGTAGTGACAACAAATGTATGATGTATGAAAGAAACAGGGAAAGTAGGGGAGTTTGGGAAGCAGGGTATCAAAACATAAAATTTGTCTGACGTCAAGAGTGTATATTGGGGTTAATTTGTGGATATGTCACAAAGGGCCCATCCTTCATGAAACTTGTGTAGTATATTATGTGATCCAGCAGTGAGCATCCCCATTAAATGGGAACTAAACCCTGTCTTACTCACCTGTCCCCATTCCCTCGCAGGGTGCTGCCATCTCCTGCTTTGTTTGCTTCCTCTTTGCGATCATTGGGCATCTTGATTGGCTGGGCTGGGATGTCGTAACTCCCACACAACAATGTTAAAAACCACCACCAATATGAGAAAAAATAAAATATTCTGCAAAAGGGGGCTTTAAAAATGACTACATGATAACCATGCTCCTCAAACCTAATGTTTTTCCAATGTAATCCTGCCAATTCTGGTTCTATTATAGAATATAGTCAATCAATCCAAAAATGAGATTTTAAATAAAATTTAGTTTTAATGGGCTGGGTCAGGAAACCCACGATATTCAGGTCCTAATTCCTGACAATATTTCTGTCCACCTAGGAGCTGTGGGTGTTCCAGCTTGTGTTCTATATTCTGGAATATAAAATAAATCCTAATAACCACAACGGCTAATGTGCAGATCCAAAAGTAGGAAGATCACACCTGGAGAGTCCCCAGTGAATAGAAGAAATTCCCATGTGGTCTCTAGCATTAATTTCAGCTTTGGGTAGACTGGTCCTTTAATTATATTGTGTTTTCACAGTATAATACATTAATCTTGAGACTTGACATCCTTATAGCAGTTGTTCTTCTATTGTGGAGGAATGTGATCATATTTGATTACATATCTGTACAGCATTTTCCCCTTGTGTAATTTGTAATGTGACAGCTGCTTTAGAGTCATTTTGAGAGTTCTATAGATAGTTCATTTCTTTCTCCCTTTTCTGTATAGTGGACCCTCCGTTATTTAGTGTGTTCTGTGGAGAGGACAAATAGGAGGCACCTTGCTGCGAGGGCTTCTGTAGTCCATGTTAGCAGTAAGTTGTTTTGGAATTGGCCAAGCCAGATCACTAATGACATTGCGGAGCACCTGTACTGCCGGAACAAACTACAGCAAAGAGAAACTCTTAAATATGTAGCTTTAACTTATAATCTGTGTAGCAGCTTGCCTAATAACCTCTAACGTATAGCAATTGTGTACTGCTCTGACAAATGAATGCTTTGTGTTTGTTGAAGGAGAAACAAGAAAAGGAGGGACTTCATATCTGAGATGCTTTGATGAAGAACAGCTTGTCATAGGTTGTCGTAGTTTTGGTGAAAAAGGAAATGTGTACAGATGGGACGGAGGACAAGGTCTTCTGCTGCCAGTGTTAGTTTTCAGAACCAGTTCCATGATCTTAATAAATATTACCAAGTCTGCACAATCTGTGTCAGCATGGCCACTTGTAGTTTCTCCCAAGAGTGCGTGTTACAGTGCAGACACATCCAAGAAACAGGAACAGAGTATTGTCACTTTATATTAGAAAGTGCCTGAAGAAGAGCCATTATGGTGGGATAACCGGGTATAAGTTGATTGACATTTGCAAACTTAGTCTAATTGAACCTAATTTTTAATCAGCTCAATACATTTTAGATGCTTTAAAACAAAATGTGTCTTACACTGTGTGTCCTTTTAAAAAGCAGCCAGAGACTGATAGTCCTAAAGCCCAACCCCATGCTACTCACTTCCCGGAGGCCATAACTCCAAACATACTCAAAATAGAACCTAATTGGCAAATATATATCTTAATCACAGGTAAACCTGCACTAAAATTACAGTTACAAAGATACGTGTAAAATGTTTCTGATTAGAAAAAAAGTAATAAGAAAATATGGCAAGAAACTGACCTTACCCAGTGAGGAATGGGGAAAAAAGAGGGTCCACAGCTGATGGTGATGATGTTTTAGTATCCCTTACTAATTTGAAAGAAAATATTTGTATGCATTATTTTTGCTATCTGGGCGCATGCCCTCTTCGGAGGCTATGCAGTCATTCCAGTTACTATAGATTTACCTTGTTACTGCCACCTTGTGATGATGACATTTATAACACAATATACTTAGAAGAATAGTGTAGAATTTCATTTTTATGTTTTGAGGCTGGGCAGGTGAAATACAAGCTGGGGTGGCAATCTTACTTCCATAGCACTCAATTTTTTTTCTTTGTTGTCATGTCACTGCTACCTGCACCTATCGGTGACTAGGAGGATTGGGTAGAGATGGATATAAAGATTTACAAATTACATTTGAATAAAAAAGTTGGATCATCATTTCCAGTAACAGAGCTTGCTAGAGACCTTGAGATTGTGATGGTTGTGTTGTTCAAAAGTTCAAAGGATAAGCGTACCTTCACCTATCTGTAATATCCCTCTCTCTCTCAACACTGACCTAACCCACACACAGCACCTCGCCACTTACTGAGATTCAAGCATCAATCCGTTGATTGTTTACATATTCTTGAAGATTTGCTGCCTGGAAAGCACAGCCCGATTGTAAACTATGTAGACACTGGGAGTGGTCTGTACAATGGGGGAGGTTTTGGAATACTTGTTGCAGATGGAGGGTGATTGATGTGGAACTCAGTTCAACAACAAACTCAACAGG
The DNA here is from genome assembly GCF_032062135.1 of Pyxicephalus adspersus. Lineage (NCBI taxonomy): Eukaryota > Metazoa > Chordata > Amphibia > Anura > Pyxicephalidae > Pyxicephalus > Pyxicephalus adspersus. The sequence continues at coordinate 112,545,134 of NC_092859.1, forward strand.
TTTGTTTGCAGGTACAGGAGCACGGTGGATGCTCTTGTGGTTTCATGGGATCAGTTTACCCTGGTCTATACTGTTCTGTCCCTAAAACTTCCTTTCCTGTGCTAAAGGATTGAGCTGAAAGGCATTCCAGTGATCTTCATTGCTCCTAACTTGCCCAGACATAAATGGTATGCTGACATGTTAAGAATACTAGCGGACTAATTGGCCACATTGCTTCGCAGTCACTGGCTTTATTTGCATAAAGTTTGAAGTTTAGGTTCACAAGATCTATCAGCAGACAGATGAAAAACTTTATTTGGTGGCAGTGTCAAGGATTACACCCAAGGAATTTCTCCATGGGACAAAATCTGTCCTTCCTGCAGCTGGGTCTGAATCAGTGGATTGAGGATAGCTCACTTAGGGTTCTTTGTGGCTGCTGCTGTGGGCCTGGTAGCGGCAGACTGCACTGCTGGGCAACGCATGTGGCTGCGACACAAATCTTCAAACAACCATGCAGCTAAAAGCAACTTGGCACAGTGTTTTTCCACATCCGCCTTCAAAAATAGTTCCCAACTTCTCTCATTCACTTGAATAAAAGAAGTTAGGATCACAATTGAGCCTATGGCAGAGCACTACTGCTCACTTTAGATCTGAAACGGCCCTTCCTGCTTGTTCAGAGTTAATACATACATTTCCATAGTCTGATACAGTTTCACAATATGGTGTTAGGTGCTGACTGTTTCTTCTCATACTGAATCTTTGTTAAGTTGTGTATTTCTATAGCATTTTTTCAAATGGCCCATCTATGGATTATATTTTGGAAATAGCAGGTCTTGTCTTGTCCTTTACTCACCTTGTTTGGCTAAATCATACTGCAGTTTTCTTCTTCCAATATGTTTGTACGTGTGTATGTTCATATATACAATGTACATACACACCAGGTTTATGTCTTAGAAAGATGGCCATGTAACATTTTCATTGGTTACTTAATAATTCAGATTGATTGAGAGTGTATTATGGATTTGATGTGCTCCATTTTTGCAGCTGGTGGAGGTGTACGTTGAGGTTTTCTATGCAGTCAAGATAGTCTGGCAAATCATACATCAATTAATGAAGAGGTAAGTTCTCCAGATGAGCAATATAAATGAACATTTTCTACTGTCTTGCTCTCAGAGATGTTCTGCTAACATCTGTGCTTTGATCACTTTATCAGCCTTTACATTACGGCCATTACAAATAGAGTGGCTTCAGAAAATATTCAGACCTTCACATTTCCACTTTCATTATGTTGCAGCCTGATGCTAGAATCATTTAAATTCTTTTTTTTTCCCATTAATCTACACCCATAATGAATAAGTGAAAACATAATTTGAGACCATTTTGTACATTTAACACTTGAAATTTAGCTCATGTGCCTCCTGTTTCTCTTGATCATTGCTGGGATGTTTCTGCACATTGAATGGAGGAGTCTACCAGTGGTAATAAAAAATTACCAATAAAAAATAAATTGATTGGACATGATTTGGAAAGTCACACGTCTCTCTATAGAAGGTCTCCGCTGACAATGGATATCAGATCAAAAGCCAGGCCATGAGGTCAAAGAAACTGCCTGCAGAGAGAGACAAGACTGGTAAAAAGCACAAATCTGGCAAAGGTTACAAAAAAAAAATTCTACATTGAAGGTTCCCAAAACCACAGTGGCCTCCATAATCCTCAAATGGAGGAAGTTTAGCACAACCAGGACTCTTCCAAGAGCTGGTCACACTGAGCAATGGAGGGAGAAGGGTTTCAGTGAGAGAGGGGTACAAGAACTGGATGGTCACTTTGACTGAGCTCCTGTGTGAAGATGGAACTAAATTCCACAACAACCATGTCTGGAGCCCTCCACGATCTGGGCTTTATGGCAGATTGGCTGGACGGAAGCCTCTTCTCAGTGCAAAACACATGAAAGTCTACTGGGTGTTTGCAGAAAAGCACCTAAAGGACTCTCAGACTGTGAGGAGCAAAATTCTCCCAATCTGAGAGTGCAAAGCTTGTTTTATCATATCCAAAAAGACTTGAGGCTGTAATTACTCTCAAAGGTCCTTTAACTAAGTAAAGGGTCAGAATACGTGTGTAAATGTGATATTATGAATAGTTTATTTTTAATAAATTGTCTGAAATTCTGTTTTCACTTTGTCATTATTGGGTACTGAGTGTAGATTGAGAAAAAAGACATAAGATAGAAATATATAAGTGAAGGGGGTCTGAAGATTTTCTGTGCAATTATTCTTTGTGGTTGTGGAGGAAGGTCATGCCACTGTGTTTTTGAGCTTTTATATAATTTACATAATTTGGCTAATGAACCTTCTGCACATGCTTGTCAGTCATTGTATTTGTTTACCTAGTCCACTCTCAGTATTCAGTATAGATAGAGGTATAAATTCCAATCATCTTCTTGCTCCTATGCTTTGGTAAAACACCCCTGATATAACTGTGTCTGGTACCTGTCCGTCTTTATCTACCTTTGCTAGGTTCAATTTCATAGGTCGGTGGAGGAGAAGAAAGAACAATGTAATTAGGTATCTTTACATTCTTGATTTATACATACAGTATAGTATTTGCTAGATGTCCGGTCCATTTGTGCCCATGATTTAGCTCTCTTGCCTAGGGAGATGAAAGCACAGTTTTGTGGGGTTTTAGATGGGAGTCTGAAACTTGAGAAAGAGGGCACTGAGGTGTGTTCCACACTACATTGTCTGCTTTTTTTATTGCATTAAAATTCCTGCTTGTGGCTCTTTTACTGTAATATTTTTATTTTCAGATTGTTTTTAATACTGCACTTTTGTTAGAAGGGTTTTATGTAGGTTATGCCAGCCCAAATAGGTGGACTTAGGGTTCCCTTTGAAGACTACTATCAGCTCTGCAGTGTTCTCCCTTTGCTCTGCTTTTTATTTCTTCCTGGTTTGAAGTCTTAGACCATCTTGGCTGGGTTGGGATGACTTACCTCCTTAACTCCCATGCGAAGATGTGCAGTTACCTTGTCCTGGAAAAGTCATGTTGATACATTGACCTACACATAACCATACATGGCTCTCTGTATACTATCCAAAGAATACTTTAGTAAGCAGACTTTAGTTCTACTCCAATAGAAACGTCTGTGGTATGTACTACTTGCAGATCAGCAAGCTTTTGTATTATTGTATATATCCTGTTTTGTGGTGTTAACATTTTTGCTACATTACATTGCCAGCAAGTGAAAACCATAACTCCTCTTTTGGTTTTGCAGATTTCCATTGACATCTTTCTGCCTCCTGCTTGCTCATGGGACAATGACTCCCCATCATCTTCTGTGTCCAGTGAGTAGTCAGATGACTCAGAAAGCTGTAAAGCTGAACCAGCAAAGTGATCATCCTGGCTATGCAATGTTGCAGGAGCCATTGAATCACAAAAGTGGGGTATTTGATAGAATATCTTCACAAATTGGGCACACAAAAAGTGACTTTCTTAGAGTTGGTATTTGCATAGATGGATGAACGATATTTGCTTTTTATATTATACACCAGTCAGATAAAATATTGGTACCACAACCAAGTGAAGGTATTAACCTGATTATTTTGTTACAATAACATCTGTCATGCAATAGGACATATAGGGGCAGTAAATGAAAAGACAGTTTTGGAATTGGTGATGGCTAGACCACTGGACTCAGAAAATGGCAGGTTCTGTGGGGCGATTCCAGAATAAAATGGTTAGTACAATATCAATTAGTAACCTATCAAGGAAGATCAACTGGTGTATGGTTGATATGGACATGGATACCCAAAGTTATTTGATTCATGTGGTTTAGGGAAGCTAGCCCATTTGGTCTTTTCCCACAGGAGAGCTACAGCAGCACAAGCTGCAAAAATTAATTCTATTACTGAGGTTTTATTAACACAGCGTGCAATGCAACTTTTTGCATGTGTGTGTATCAGTGTACCATTGGTAATTCTTGTAGTACAAAAGGGAGGTACACAATATTGGGCAGATAATTTTGAAGTTTTGGCTAAATGATGTATGTTAATCACTTCAAATTGCAATAGGTTTGCTTTAAAGTGATTTTGTAGTTGATTGTAGTTGTGTCTTTGGGAATTTGTAATAGAAAATATTAGTGAAGATGTGTTTGTTCTTTGTTTTTTTTTGTTATTGAGGTTTATTTTGGCTTTATATTTTTTTGTATCTTACTAATATGTTTTTATCTACCTCCCCATCTACTTAATACTCAGATCATAATTGATTTATTAGCCAGTAAGTTTTTTTGAATCTTTTAGCAATTATTTGAGGCACTTATACATCACTAAGTAACTTCAAAGATTGTAAGATGTTGCTAAAAATTGCCGACATGTAGTTAGATATGACACATTAGTTGTATACTAATAGTTCATTGTTTTGTATATCTTTCAGTCGTGAGCGTATGGATAACACAATGGCAGTCGTCTACAGTCAAGGCCAAACCTCCATTAAATAACTGCCTTATGAAAGTCATAGATGTATCATGCCAGTATTACAAGACCCTGATATGTAAGCAATTATTTGCTTGAAATTTCTCTTATACAAGAGGAAACCTTTTTTTTTCGTAGATTTGCATAGCAGACAAATACATTATTGACAGCATTTGTCTCTTTATGTTAAGTAACCCCTGAATTGTCATTCCCAATAACTCTTTTCCAGTCTGTTATATGCAACCATAGTAAAGAAAAGTGGAGGTGTTGCCTAAAATTATTCAAGTCCCTGTTTGTATTTAGTTATAAACTAGTTAATATGGACAAGTTTGGTAGTTTTCCACTTCTCGCATCTACCATTGCCCTTCAGTGATGTCTATACAGTGGACAGGAAGACCAGATGCCTCCTAATTATTGTATTTCGTTTAGGTACCATTTGTCTCAACCTACCTTTAAGTGATAGGACTGGTTTATTTGATAAGTGTGTTCTTTATATGTTTATATTATGTACTTTTCATAAGTCTAAATGTGACCTGTCATTTGTTATTTCATTGTAGACTTAAATTTGTTATTTTACCATTTTCTTTTTTTTTTTTAACTAGGCATCAGTTGGACAATCCAGGTATGATGTATATATTTTAAATTTATAAATACAAAATATGTTTTTACTTGTACACCTTTCTTTTGCTGCATACCTGTGCTTGAGAAGTGTAAAGGTGCGTACACACTTCCAATTTTTATCGTTCCAATCGAACGACGACGATCGATTGGGCAAAAAATCGTTCGTAAAAAAGTAACCAACGACGCCGACGAACGAGGAAGGTCGCTGGAAACGAACGACCGGACCGCCGGATCGGATTGGACGACGATCGTTGAACATCGTTCGTGTGTACGGTCGTTCGTTGATCGTCCATGTTCAGAGCATGCGTGATGAACGAACGTCCGTTCACTTTCCTGTCGTGCACATAGTTCCTCTATCGCTTAAACGATCGTATCTATTGTGTGTACAATATCTACGAACGATCGTGTCGTTACCTCTATGTGCAGGATCGGTGCTATACGATCGTTCATATATATCGTGCAGGAACGTTCGTCGTTCGTTTTCCGACGATAATAATTGGAAGTATGTACGTAGCTTTAATGTACTTTCTTATCTGGTATGTGCCTTTAGGTAAATATAGTTAACAAGACCCGTGAGTCCCCATCCTCCTATGCATATTCTCAAGTGGCACAATGTTTTCATGTCTCAGTTCGAAAATAGACCCAGAATGCCCAAATAACAGCTGAAGCTGAAGGTTTTTTTTTCATGCTGATGCTTTCGCATTGTCTTGCCACTGTTTTCATTGGAAGACAGGAGCCAGAGATGTAACAAACTGCAATACTTATATCTACCTAAGGGCACATCTGAGATAGTGAGTGCCATTTCATTTCTTAATTACAAATGGTAGAATAGTAAAGGATACCTGTATCTTACTGTGAAAGTGCAACAGTTTTTGTAAGTTTTGTGCATCTCTAATATTTTACTTTCTTTTTTAAAGAACTATATAATGTATGGAAAGGGCAGTTATATATTCAAGAACATCTGGCATGCGATATTAAATTCAAGTCATCAAGCACTTGCAGCATTCCCACTCATTTGTAAGTAAAGATTTCTGGCTTTATAGAACACTAACCACAAACCCTGTGTGTAAACCCCTTTTAACAAATCTATATGTAGCACGTTACCTTGAACATAAATGAAATTTTTTACTTCCAGAGTTCCTCATCAGTTTGCAAAATGCGTTTAGGTATTTTTCTGGCTGCATCCTACTTTGTACACAAAGATGCTGAATGTAAAAGTGTGCATAGGTGTGAATGACTGTGAGTTAGCACAAAATATCATTCTGTGCCAAATGCCTGTGTGCACTGAGCCATTCAGGCTTATGACCTTTTAAACTACATGGGCAACAGAAGCATGTTCACCTCACTTCAAGTCTTTACGAAGGAAAACTACAAAGGCCTAACTCCAGGATAAAAACAAAATATTCCATTTATTTAAAGATCACAATATAAAGTCTGTGAGAAGGGTGCTTTTATCGTGTGTGCATCTTGAGTGTGGCTTTTTAGTTTTGCTTTAGAAGTACCATAGGTGGTTATGTTTGAGTGTTAAACTGTTAAAATTATTCAGGCAAAGTATAAAATTGCAGTGTGAGAATTATTAGAATTAATATTTGATACTTGTTATCTTTTCAGCTGAAATACAGTTTTTCTACTTGATTTCTATAGAAGTCTTCTATAGAGTATATAAGCGCATGCAAAGTGAGAGTCTTGCAGGATCACAATAGTCTAAAGTATTTTAATGAATCAGAAGTTTTTATTAAACTGTCTAAATGTGTTTTCATATTTGGCTTAAGGGGGCAAAGGGTTATAAGCAGGATATATATTTATATTTACATTCCAGTTCCTGATTTGGTGACTACTGGGGCAGGATGTGAGGGTAATCTTCTCAAAGGGGGTAAAGACAACAATAAAACATAAGGTTCTAATATATTCCGAGTACAATAGTATACATTTGTATTTGTCCTTGCTATAAATTCTTTGGTTTATAATCTATTTCTTTTTTTTTTAAATATAGGCCAAGCAAGCTAGATATCAAGGAAGTAATTCAGTTGTCTGAACTAAGAAAAACATTACCAGTTCAGATTTTTGATCAGCCTGATTTTACAGGTCAAGAAGGTAAATATTTTCCATTAAAACAACAAAGTAAACAATATATGTAGGATAATACAAGTTCCAGAACAAAACTGTTTCCACAAAGCAGGTAATGCAGAGTTTGGTTTCTTTTAACAAATGATGAATTAAGGACTGCTGGTAGCGTTTCCTAGACATCATAAAAATATTATAATAGGGCAAATTCAGGTTTGTCCTGGATAGTGAGTCTAAAAATATTGCATGAAACTTCTGACCGAAAAGTTTGAAGGATCAGTCAACTCCAAAAAAATATCAAAAAGAGTTATCCAGTTTCTCCATCAGATAAACATAGGGACACATTTAGGATATTTGACATGTTTTTAGCAGATTAAAAAAAACAAAAACGTGGATTAGGATCCTGAGGTTAAACGTCATTCTGTGCATTTGTTTCTTATTAGCAGTGAATGGTTGGTTACACTGTATTTATTTAGTGCTGACATATTATGCAGCACTTTACAAAGTCCATAGTCTCTGTTAATGCTTTTGTTGTATCAGTAGGCTACATAGTCCTAACTTTTTTACAAGGTTAACCTAAGTGAAAGTTGTATTGCATTATTGTATAAACCCAATAGGAATTTCAAAAAACGTTATAGTACTGCAAACTTTTCTGCCTTCTACATCACTGCCTGTGAGGCAGTTATGGGCCAGTAGGAATTGGGTAAGGTGGAGCTTACTGGAGAAGTAACAATACTGAAAGGTCTCAAAAGTTATGCTTTATCAGAATGCCCAGAACGTGTAGAGGCGAGAGATATAAATACGAGAGGAAAGCTACTACAAGTATGTGTAGACATCTCTGAATTCCTTTACTCTATTCGTAAGGTGACCGATACCTAAATTTCTAGTTCTTCATGTTTCTTCTCAGCTGTTGGTAACAAAGTATTTTTAGTGTTTTCATTTTTTGTTTTTGATAAAATGAGCTACAAAGAATAAATTTATTGTGTAGATATCTACTAAATTATAAGCTCTTCGGGGCAGGGTCCTCTCCTCCTATATCACTGTCTGTATTAGTCTGTCATTTGCAATCCCTATTTAATGTACAGCGCTGTGTAATATGTTGGCGCTATATAAATCCCGTTTAATGATAATAATAGATATCAGGGTTTGATCAGCAGTCTTCAGGGATGTTGATGATTCCTGGCTTTCCTTGTAATAGCAAGGCTGTGACCAGCTAGGTTTTTTTTTTTTGTAGTGTTCATGTCAGCAGGATTTTTTTTAAATAATGAAATAAAAGATTCATATAGGTTGGTGAAACAAGTAACCTGTTTAAATCTTTCCAATGATAGGGGTCTCCTTCATGGGTCATAGACAGAGGGAAAGGCCTGGTGGGAAAAACCTGCTCCTACTTCACTTAGAAAAGTTTTTCTTAGTACAATGATTCTATGAAAGATAAAATGGAATGGTCGAGTTAGTTGTCTCTTTATTAGTATTTTTGTCTCTTGAGCAATACTAATAGAATCTTTTTTTATTATAGTGTGGTGCGAAAGTGTTTATTACACAATCTATGCTGTGATAACATCAAATGTAAGTGGATTTGAGTTTGACAAGTTGCTGAAGTGGATGAACGCTCACAAATTGGTAAGAACAACTGTACCTAGATTTAAGAAATGTGTTAACTTTAATAACATTATTGTTCTCTAGGTAAGTTATTTTCCATCACCCATTAACCTAATAAATAAAACCAAGTCTCAACTGCAGGCCAATTAAACATTTAACAAAAAGGCAGATATACTGCTAACAATGACTGGCTAGGCCAGGATGATATAACTCATTCAGTCATGGTAGCCCTGGGGATGCCAGAATATCTTGGCATATCATTAGATGCTACACTGAGATGTGCATGTATACAACTCTGTGTTCCTGAAAAAGAACATTGTGTACAAGTGGGTAAGTGCGTTTTATTTATTGCAGGAGGGACATGGTCTGTCCTTTCTGCAGTAAAAATCTTTTCTGCTTGCAATTTTTTAATGTGGAACTGAAAGTCCTCTTAAATCTTACACCTAATTTCTTTTGAAGCTGTACAATTTATTTTGTGGATCTTTCTGTGGAGAACCTCTGGATCGGGATCTGTATTCTTAATAATGTGCTCTTTGCAGTTTAAAAAACCCCTGTATAAAGTGTTTCGAAATAATTTTTAGTGCTTACCTTGGGTATTTCCATTGCAACTAAGCAAAAAAAAAAAAGTCTTGTCCTTGATCAGTCCCTTAAGTAAAACAGATAAACTGGTGCTATAGTCAATATTTCATGTTGTTGTCCCTTTCCTAACTAGGAACATTTAGTGCCCCACAATAGCTTATCTTGTCATTGTTTCCATACCCAAACAGCTGAAGGTGGTCTTCCCTCCCAATATTCTACATCTGCCAACCTTTAAATAAGCCAAATTTATTTTATAAGAAGTCATAATGTTATTGGGTAATGAAGCCATCTGTATGGTTATCTGTAATAGCACTCTACAGTTACTAGCATAGACGCTTCAAAATAACATACACATGTCATATACAAAACCGTATTGGTATTTTTGTTTTCACTTCCCTGCCAAGTAGGGAATTAAATTCTCACAGGAGATCAAAGTAGAAACTGAATGTATTGTATAAAATTAAAAGTGACTTGCATACTAGGGTTGTTTGATACAAGACTAGCAATTTTGACCCTATTTTTGTGTGTGTGTGTGTATGTATGTATGTATGTGTGTATATACACACACACACACACAAGGGGGTGCTGAGAAGTACCTGGCTTTGCCCAGAAAGAAGAGAGCCAGAGGTATGAAAAAACACATTTATTCAACATATTCCTCCCTGAGACTGATGCACTTGGTACAGTGTAGTTGCAGTTTTTCTAGACCGTTCAAATAAAAGTCCTTTGGTTGGACTGGAAACCAGCTCTCAGCAGCATCTTTGACACCAAAAATGTCTTTAAAAGATTGCCCCATCAGGTGTTTCTTCTAATTCGGGAACATATAATAGTCCGAAGGGGCCAGGTCAGGTGAGTAGGGGGGGGGGACGTGGACCAATTGGAAACCCAGGTGTTCAATTTGGCAGCCACAACATTGGACATGTGTGCATGTGCAATGTTCTGCAAAAAAAGGATCCCTTTGGTCAACTTTCCACGGTGTTTTGTCTTAATTGCCTCCTTCAGCTGGTCCAGGAGGTTAGCATAATACTGTCCGGTGATACTAGAGCCCTGAGGTAGGTAGTCCACCAACAGAAATACCGTCTTTGTCGCAGAAAACGGACACCATTACTTTTTTGCCTGATTCATGGGTTTGGAACTTCTTCGGCCACAGGGTCCCGCTGTGACGCCATTCCTTTGACTGTTCCTTGGTTTCAGGATCATACATGTGGAGCCAGGTTTCATCCTTAGTCACTTACCTAGCCAAAAAGTCATGTGCAGCTTTGGCTTTGGATGCTTAAACTCGTTCCTTCTTCTGATCACTGTTCAAACATTTTGGCGCGCACTTCGCTGAAAGCTTGCGCATGTCTAGGATAGAGGTGATAACAAACCCAACACGCTCCCATGAGATGTCAAGTATCTGGGCTATCTTTTTTGCGGATGTTCGCCGGTCCTCAATAATCAGCTCATGAACAGCATTGCAGGTTGCCGGGTCAGGGGGGTGCCCACTGCGGGGCTCATCTTCAACAATGAAATGCCCAGTCTTGAAACGAGATATCCAGGTTTTAACAGAGCTGTAGGAAGGACACTTCTCCCCCAGTGTTTGTGACATCTCAGTGTGAATGTGTGTATGTATATATATATTTTTTTTAACACACAAACGTACTTGAGCAGGACTAGAACAATTTGGGTAAAGTTTTTTAAATGTGTATATATATAACAATGCACACACACATGCTCTCTCATTATATTATGCATATACCCTTTTATTAGGATATAGTCTGGAGTGTATCAACAGTATTGCAGTATTCTATCACAATTGCTGAGGTTTATCCTGTATTTATTTTTCTGTAAGCTAGTTGTCCTGTATCCCTCAGCCACCTAATAAAAACTCTTGTCTTCTGCTGTGCAAAGAATGTTATAATCAATAAGTGAATATTAAGTAGTTTAAGGCATTTACATGACCTGTATTTTTTAAGTGTTCCAAAAGTTTGGAATTGATGAGCAGTGTTTCTTTTATAAATATTAATTGACAATGCAGAGCAAACTTTAAATGTGTGAATAAAAAAATAATGGTTGATTAAGTCAAGTTAATAGCTTGCCATGTGAGGAATTCTCAGGTCAGTTACACATACATATCACAAAATAAAAACACTCTAGAACCACCATGGGAATCCCTCTATTGTCACTCCACACAGCAGACAAACAAAAAAAGATAGTTGTTCACCCATTCAAACTAATAACTTGAAAATAAGTAGATCAGAGGGCAGGGTAATTAGTTATACTCAACAAAAGATAGACACCCTCACTAAACTTATATGATACCAGCTGCTTCTCATAACATCTCCAATAAACCAGAGGCTGTTAGTTTTACATTTCCCAAAGCCAACATCAAGCCCAAGCTATTTCTGGGGTCCATATGCTATCAGTAAATGCAAAACAAAGCATAGAATTCAAGGTTTTTGATTTGGTATTCTTTATCTTAAAAGGGACTTTGAGCCCCTCCATGAGGCTGTCTACTCAGAAACAAGACTAAAAACATCTATTCCTTTAGGACAACATCTGTCCTGTTGTGTACTATGCCATAGTTATCTTATGACCCTTGCCTACTGTGTGCCCAGAGCAAGTTCTGATTTACAGGTGTATACAGTTTTCGTACAACATCCATGCTAGCACTGTACATGAAAAATATATCCCGCCACTCCTTAAGTTTAGGTATAGTCATCTCCTGCAGCCAAGAAATATAGGTCTGGAGGGTAACTGGGCATACCAGCTTCTATCTTAAAATATCATTTCTATTAACTGATATTAGCTGTTAGCTGCATCCTAAATTTCAATATACCTAAGTACACAATACAAAACATACCTGTAGCATTGGTGCTTATTCCAACAGTCCTTTATGTAATAAGAAGCTCATATTAGTAATTCATGTGAACTTTTTCGAGCCTGGTGATTTTTAGATGTGTAATTTCCTGCTGCTGCTTCCCAAATGGCTTCTTTGCTAACACAAGTAGAAATATGTTATGCTTTACAATTGTCCTGTTTGCAGTAATATGCATCGTTGAAACCCTGTGTTTGTGCATTTGCATGCTTTTTACTTTCCGTTTACTGAGAAACCGAAAGTGATTGTGAAATTGAGCAGATGCAGGTGGGGCTTGAAGAAATGCTGCTGCTTTAAAGGGAATCTGGACGAATGGATTAGGGCCAATTTTGCAATATTTTTTTTTAAAGCATTTTGTTTTAAACATGAACTACATTTTGTACAATGTTTTTACATTACAGATGTGTTTTTGTCCTGAATAAATAATGAATAATAATGAATGAATAATAGCTGTATACAAGAAAATGGTACATCATGATTTAGAGTACAGAATGACTAAGTTTTCTAAAACTAAAATAAATCAAAACCTGATTACATGTGATTTTTATATATAATGTTATTAACATACACACGTGCACACACACACACATGGTACAATGCATTTTTGCTTAGGAAAAGAACATCTATACCTTAAACACAATGTTTTTGTTATTACTGTAAACTGTTATTTAAAAAGAGACAACATATCATTCAGCACTGTACTTTAAATAGTGGTTGTAAATGACTGACATATACAAACCCTGACCATGAATGAGGTGGAGAGGACCCTGCCCAAAAGAGCTTGCACTAAAAGGGGGGAGGGGCAGCATGTTAAACAATATCTGCATTATGAGTGCTTGAAGCACATTGTACCGTGAAGGAAACCTCTTTACAAGGACACATGGGACCTACAAGTTTTTAAAAGTAATGTTTTTGCATTGGTCATATAGATAACACAGAGCAGACTCTGTTTGGAGCCCTTTTAAATATTTTGTAAAGTTATCTTTGATCTTTTGATATGTAATCCATTTACTGCTATACTAAACTTTCCCTGTTCCTATTCCGTTTCTTCTTACATCTGATCTTTGCCCATCCTGGTTGGCCTGGCCAGGATGATGTAACGTAATTAATTCAATACTGGCAGGGAAACTGAGATTGCTCGGTATCCCTTTGACAGTTCCCTGGAGCAATTAGGCAGGTAAGAGTGCTTTTTGCAGAAAGGACATTGCCTGTGCCTGTCTGCAATAATGGCCTGCTTGATTGAACATTTTCAAAAGTACAACTTAAGTTCCGTTTTAAAGTCCGTCAGTAGCTCAGACAGCTGTGGTTCTTATGCTTGGCCCCCACATCACTTCTGTAATAACTTCTGACTCTGTAAAATGACATATGACAATGCTTGCCATTAAAGCAGATCACATCAATACTTATGTATTAGCGGCCATGATTTGCATTATATTTTGTATTTCTAGCACAATTTATTTTTCACTTATGTCCTTATAGGCATTGATTAAAGTTTTAAATGACCAAGGATTTCTGATATTGTTGACAACTTCTGCATTTAATTGCAGCAAAGGTAAATTTGCATGGTTGTCCACTTTTTTTGCTTTTTTTTCCCCATTATTCTTTGATGAAGAATAAAACATTCTTTCTATTTTCAGATCTTGGTGTGAAAAATCATTTGCAACTCTTTGCCTTGTTTTTATTCCCACACTCAAAATTATTGGATAATAGAGGTAAGTAAGTTATTTTAGGCTTTTGGTTCTTGTTTAGAGTATCTGTTTACCTATTTTACTCATGTGAGATAGACAAAAAAAAAGTTTGCTTGCTTTCTTTTATAGCAGATTTTAGACCTGTGATGAAGGCAACACATACCATATGGATTACATGTTTTATACTGTGTTTCTGAAAAGCGTTGGCACCAAGTGTATCTGCTTATCAGTTAGAGAGTTATTTTTATAAAACCTTAAAAAAAATCTTCACTGATGACTGAATGTGATCTGGATAGGCTGATTTAACCTAGTGCTTTGTGTAATATCCTAAATCATCTGTACGTGAGATGAGTTATTTTAAAAACTAGTTAAAGCAAATCTAAACTTATTCTTTGGTGGTGAACTTCCGCCATAATCAGAAAGTATGCACAGCACAAACTTACCTTGTGTGTTGCCCTGCAGTGATGACAAGTCCAGGACCTATAATTGCTTCAGGGATGTGCGCCCCCATCTTCACCGCTAGCTCCATGGGAGACTTCAGTGGAGACGGCGATCCTGTTCATTGATTTGATGATGTAACGCCTGCACATTTGTAATTTGGAGCAGAAACATAAAACCACCAAAAGAATTAGTTTTTTGACAACAGAGTCATTGCATTGCAGGGGCATAGTTACCCAGTGTTGATCAAGGCATGGTAAGTTATTTATGGGGAAAAGATCAGCTAGGTAGGTAGACTGCAGGCAAAACTGGTTATTAGTGTCACTGGCCAGTTTTGGGCTCAGCTTCAGCTTCGAAGTTCAATCCCTCTTTAAAAACTGGATCAACCTAAAATGTTTTTTTTAATGTGTTGTCATTGCTTGCCTTTTAATAGTTTATAAATTAAAATTATATCTCTTTTTAAAAGTATGTATTGTACTTAAAAATTGTTTAGTTCATTTTAGAGATTGCTAATTTTGAATATATTTTTTTAAATGTTTAATCACATTCAGTGGGAAGAGAAGTTTGGGCTCACTCCTTTGTCAAGGAAGACCTCTCATCCAGAATAACTGAATTAATTCCTGGCCTTCAGTATGCCATTCTAGAAACAAAACAGATTCCAAAGTGCAAAGACCTTTATCCTGATGCTTTGGTGGAACAACATTTTAAACATTTTGCCAATCTTCAAAAGAAAAATGTTAATTTCGGAGAGAAAAAAGCAGAGTCAAGTGACTTTTTAAACCTTTCTCCAGGTCATGGAAAAGACATTCCTGATACATGTGACCAGTTGGCTTTTTCTTGCCTGCAGTCCTACTTTTCATCACCAATAAATTTCAGCGTCCCATTGGTGAAAATGTCCAGCCTGTTAAAGGAAGATATTCCAGTATCTAGTGACTCTGAGAAAGGCAGCAAAAAAATAATAATCAAGGAATCTGTAGATTCTAAAGTACCTATATTAGCTGCAAATAAAATAAAAAGTGCTAGCTCAAGTGGAAAAAATGTATTGATTGAAAATAAAAAACAGCCTGCCAAGAAGAGAACCATCAAAAAAGGTGGAAGACGAGGCAATAAAGGCAAAAGGAAGCACACACATCAACCTCCTTTGCCTTCTAGTGCAACGAGTGAGAACCAGGTCTCAAACAAGAAGAGAAAGATAATTGGAGACCAGCAGCAAGCTCTATCTTCAAACAGAACCACAGTCAAACTTGCAAGTGCTCCCTATAGTCATAAGAGAAAGAGAGGTTTGTAGATTTATGATGGCTTTCTCTTTGTAGTTTGTCTTTCTAATGAAGTTACGGAAGTCTTTTGGTATTGGAATTTTTGGTGCATTTGTAAATACATGGTTATCTTAAACTACCTTACCATTTCATCAAACTGTTTTGAACCTTTTTATTTCTTTACATTAACTTTTATTAGGTAATTTCTATATAGAATTAAAAGACTGTTTTTGTCACGTGTACATACACCTCATGCACAAATAGTCTTTGATTACTACTGTAATCAACCAGCAAATACTAAAGGAAATAATAATAAAAAAACTGCACTACCTACCTAGCTGTTTTGTGCCCCCTACTCCAATTTGTAGCTGATTTTGTTATGTTGCATTTGCATATTAGCATAGCACATACAAGTCACTTTTGAATGCTTTGCTCTGGCTTTGTTTTTCTAATTATATTCGTTGTTTAGGATTGGTTGCTTATTCTCATTACTTGGCCATCTATGCCAATAAAAAAAAAACAAAAAAAAAACAATTGGATCAGTGGGGAGTTTTGCGTCCCTTGAGTGTGTGTGTTCTGCCCTTATTGGCTAGGATAGGCATTGTTCTTGAGGATGTGAGTGACAGGTGAATGATGTTTTAGCAATTATCTGTCTTCTCCCTTGAGAAAATATAGTTTTATACAATCATCCACCTTATGGTTGATTTATTTTCCTATAACTGGAGCACCTCATTAAGAAATATATGTGAAGAAATATTTGTGAACTGGATCGGTCAAATGCGTTGTAGAGATAATTTTATATTTCCAATGACTATCTTGAGCTGAGCATTGTACAGTGCAGCAACCCTGATTGTCAGTTATTGAGAAAATTTAGATATTTATATTTTAAAGAATATTGGATTAAACCACAAATTACATGCTAGAAACAGCTATATTTTATAACAAATACAATTAATAATAACTGTTGAAATCATTTACTGAGTTGTCAGAAAACTATTTAGTGTCATGTTGGGAAGGGATAATCTCCCTAGTGTGTGGTGTAGATAGCAAAAAAATATAACCCAACTGGCAGATTAATCCTTCCGTGCTCTATACAAAACTAAAAAAATAAATGGGGTGAATATACATATTGTAACTGAAAGACTTTAGTTTGTTTCTGTCCCTAATATGAAAGTTATTACAGGAGATTTTTTTTGTAACGTGACATAAAATTGTCATAATGCAAGATTGAGGCCACACAAGACAAAGCAGTCACTATCACTGTTGACTTGACTAAGGGGACCCACGTGACCGCAAAATCACATTATGGCATTGTGACACCTAAAAAAAATCACTGATTTTAGTGTTTTGTTTTTTTTTTCCCATGATTGGTACTTAGGGGAAGTGGCCATATGAATTTTTTTTGTGTAGTATTATAGTCCGCAATTGCAAAAAAAAGGTTAGGTTTGGGTTGTCTTTCCGAGTTGTGCTATTTTTTTACTACCGCTTAGGCCTTCGTAATGCGCAGTTTTGTTCCACTCCTATCCCAATCCCACAGTAATAAGGTAAGGTACCAGAATTACAATAATACTATCATGTTGTAGATGGCATGTTTGTTTATTTTCCCTTCATTTCAATTATAAACTTGCTTGATAGGTGCTGAAGTGTTGACAGCTGAATTTATAAATGATGACAAAACCGGTGAAATGGACACTACAGGTGCAGACAAAAGGAATAGGCAACCAAACACGGATCCTAAAAATACAATCACTACAGGGAAACCAAGAAAAACTGTTTCAACAGAAGACACCTTTGTGCGTGAAAGACCTCCAAAGCGTAAGGCCTCCGATCCAGGTAAAAAAATCTCTTAAAAGTACCAATAGACCCGAGAAAAAAAATATATTAATGCTTGATCTGCTTTAAACAATATTTATAGGCTATATATTGGCTTTCATTCTTGAAAATAAAAACTGAATTGAGATTCAGGCAGAGGCAGACAACACTCATTGGCTTTACCTAAACTGCTTAGGCATTGGTCATGAAACCTCTTGCCTGTGAAAGTCAGAAAAACCGTTTTTTAGGAAAAATCTATACAATGTACTACTGCAGTTTATTTACTTTTACTATTTTTGTTCTTTATAATTACTTTAATTTGTGTTTACCAAGGCCTGATTTTGAAATCAATAATAAAGGTATCGTAAATCTTTGCATTCTGCTCATTTCTCTGTTTTTTTTTTCTTTGTGGGACACTTTGTAGGTAACAGGAACAAATTGCCTGACATTAAAGTCAAATCTGAAAGTACGAGGAGAGCAGTAATGAAACCCCAAGAACAGACTGGGAAGCAATTTAGAAGAACAATTGAACCCATTAATACCGTTCCCCTGGAACCCGTTACATTTAGCAAATCAAGTGTAGATTCCAATTCAACCACCAAGCAATCAACCCAGCCAGCACCAGTTCCTGAGAACAATATAATGGAGAAGAGGATAAACATGTATGAATCTCATGCCCTAAACCTACTAGCTGACTTGGCTTTAAGTTCTTTCTCTTCCTCAAGCATCTCCTATATGAACTCTGGGAGTGGTGTTCCAGGAAGTGAACCTGCAGTCCAGGAAAAGGTTCCCGACCATGATGGTGGAAGTGCTGTAGAAGACACAAAAAATGACAACCCTTTAATACAATCCAGCACAGCCTCAGAGGAGTTTGTTCAGGCACCTGATTGTGTCAAGATTCAGCCCAAGGTTGAGAGTGATGCTGGTCAAGTGACCAGTACAACCCAGCACCGTGCTGAGAACAGTGAAAGACAAACCTCCCACAAAATGCTTATAGCAGCTGCTAAAGCAAAAGCACGAAATAATGCCACAAGTAAGATTTGCTTGGAGCATTCTTACTCACAGCTTCCCAGAGAGGATGTCCCAGATAAGTCCTCAAAAGACCCAAATGAAAAGCCTGTACAGAGTGCTTCAGAGTCAACAGTCACAAGCAATGGCAATGAAATGGCTGTGGATCGGTCATCAGAATCTGTGCATGTGACCAGTGATATTGGTTCCTCTCACCTAAATACAGAGCTACGGGAGGTGTCAAAGATCCAAGACAACTTTGTAATTACATTCAAATGGGACGCAAAGTATGATTTTGATTTGGATAGCAAATTTACAAATGATCCTTTAGAAAAAACAATAAATCGAGCTCTACATGGGTAAGTAATGTAAAAACAAGTTTATGTGATATAAAATATAAACCAGAGTGTGCAAACTATTAGAGTTAAGCCTTCACCTAAATTAGAAAAAAAAGTAAAGCATATTTAACAGTTGCTATAGAAAATATGTCCTGTATCCTCAGATGAGAATAAAATGCTTCCATGACAGGTGACAATCTAAAACATAGCTCTGCTAAGAAAAATATACTTGTAATTGCAAACAATGTATGTTACACTTGTCAGCAAGTGTAACTTGTAACTGGTAAAATCAGTTGCTCCACAAATAACAGGCATCTAAAACTAAATGTTAGTCTTATCTTTCACCCTTACCAAGCTTCCCTGTTAGTCAATATTAAGAAATGAGAAGCGGAATAAAGTGGGATCAACCTGCAAATGAGAAAATTATTTAGAAGTATAATTGAATTCATAACCTGCCCTACAAATTAGTAAACATTGCAGATTGACATTCTAACTACAAGTAGCTTTGAAAAAGTACATTTGTGAATAAGAAATGTTAATAATATATTTTGTGAAGGACATTTGGTAAACTATATTAATGTATGGTTTGCCCTGTCTTACTGTGATACAAAAACTTTTCCTTTTAGGCAGTGGAACCATCACTTGAAGGAAAAAGTGGAAGATGTGAAAATAATCTTGCACATGTGGATGGCTCTATTTTATAGTAAAGCAAGCCAGCAGCTGGCCAGCAACTCTCGTAAAGTTGTCGAACATAGTAACCCAGCAAAATACGTTTCCATTAACACTGTGCATGACCCACTTTATGAGAGTACGGACAGTTATGCTACTGATGCCAAGAACGATGGTGAAAGTGGCCCCTTGAAGAGTTATCCTCATAGTCGACCCCAAATATTGTCACATGCTTCCCCAGTGGTGCATGAAATGAAGAAAGATCACAGTAGCAATCAGCCTGTGGATTTAAGTGTTGCTTCTAGAATACAAACAAAGGTAAGAAAGCTTTTAGTGCCTTCAGATATACCTTAAATGATATGCATGCATCTATATTTCTGGCACACTAATTCTGCCTATAAAACTAAATTTTAGCTGTCTGGAACTGCTTTACTACTTTTATTAATTTTACAACTTTATTTCTAAGTAAGGTCTGAGCGTTTGCATTGATCCATATCAAAAGCCATGGCACATATTTATCATCGTAAGAAAATAATTTCTTAATGGGATTAAAATCAAGAGGTCATCATGCACAATAGTTGTATAAAATATAGTCTGATATTAGGTTTTCAGACAAGATAGAAGTAGAAGAGAAGCAAAGATTTCCTGAATATTGCTAAAAGCATTCATAAGGGCACATAGAATACACCAGGCCTCACATGGCAAACTTTTTCTTGTACTGTGCTCAAAAAATGTAAATTGCCTCAACACTGATAGATATCCAGAAAGGAGATGTAAAAGATTGCAGTAAGCTGAGGTTGTAGTTGTAAATTCCTGCTTTGATAAATATGCACCCATGTGCCAAAGTGCTGGCTAATATTGTCTCATGTCTATCATGTCTTTCATTTTAAGAGCTTTTGCATGCTATTTGCAGCAGGGCGTTATGTATAGATAAAGCTGCTTTACTAACCGCGAGTACAAACAGAAAGCTTGGTAGCTTTAGCTATGCTTTGTGGATTCCTACATAGAGACCAGGTCCAGGGATATTACAGCATGTTTATTGTCTGGTATAGTATACAAATTGACTTGTTGAATTTGTCCTATCATAGGCTTGCTGTTAAGGAACCTATTTTAAAGAATAAAATTAAAAGATCAGCTTTGACAGACCTGCCAGTATTAAACAAACTTACTATACTGGTAATATCTGAAAAGCACATTATGCAATGTAGAGCAAGCAGTGACCACATCACTCTGTTCCATACACTTCAGTGATAAATGACTGCACCGGGAGGAGTCAGCTTAAAACATAGCTGTACATATCTGCAATATATGGAAATATCCCTGTCTTAAAAATACTATTCCAGCTAATCCTTCTAAAAATCAATTGAGGTCCCAACTTGCATACTGACAACGCATCCTCTACTGCACTAAAGTTGTAGGCAGTGTTGTCAGCCCTGACTTCTCCTTTTTTGGTCTATAGAGGGGGAGGTGTTTTGTACAGACTTACCCTTTAAACTACCAGTTTGTGGTTCACAGTATTTGCCACCCAGAAGAGTTTCAACCAGTAATTTAAATAGAAATGGAAAAAGCATTTCCTTTATCATTAGTGAAGATTTACAAAAGTTGTTACTGCACCCACATCGCTTTGCTTAATGTAACTCTTTTCTGTTTAAAGATGATTACTTACGCTTCATTTTTGCATTAGTATTTGGGAAGGATAAGTTAAGACTTTTGAACTCCCCACCAAAACATCTGCATAATGTTTTATTACAGGATTATAATATAAAATTGTCAAGTGAAATCTTCCAAATGTTTAACCAGAACAGTATGAGTGCACTTTACACAAATAGCCTTCAAACAACTATGATGTGCAAAATGACATCAAGCAAATTTGCTCCACCACCTCCAAATTACACGAATACGCTATTTTCTGCCAATGTTCCAACTGTGTGTTATACCGATGACCGCAAGCAGTTTAACACTGAACTAACTTCTAAATCTGAGACATGTGTGGCTATTGGTGGTGGTTCTTCAGGAAAGGTAAATTGTCCATGTGTGTCTGCTATTCCGGTTATTGGCAAACATTTGTCCCAAAAAAGCTTTTTTGGCCTGCCAGATTTTTACATTTGTACATGAACGATATTAGCCTTCTAATGTGTCCCCAGATAATCAAATTTTATTTATTTTCGCTTTTGACTTGGTTAATCTGTTAACTTGCAAAAATAGCCCCATTAATAGTACTGGAATGTCTGACTAGTACATTGACCAGCTGGGTTCAGCTTTGTATTACTACCCTGGAACAATGAGCCAGATTTATTAAAGCTCCCCAGAACTAGAAAAATAGACTATCACAAGGGAACCTGAGGGATTCAGCAAACCCAGAATGGATCTGGTCCTGGATTAAAACATTTGCCCGCTAATAAAAAAAAATATTTTTAAGAATTCCATTCCAGGTTTGCTTGATTGCACAACTTTACCCATAATAGTCTATCTTCTCTGGTCTTGGCTTTGATAAATCAGACCCAATATGTTACTATCCAGGAACAATGTGTAGCTGGTTGTTCCAGCTAAGAGACACAAAGTATGAATTTGGAAAGTAGTACCCCCCTAGCAAGACCACACTGCGCTGGTTTTGCATTTATGATCAGGAATTACTTTGCTTGCAATCACTGAAAGCTGATCTTGGTGACCATATGGGTTCGTTCAGTCAGCACGCTGTTAAAGTGATATATAGGCTGCAGTCTAAAAAAGTTAAAGTAGAAAAAGATATGCTGCAGTGTTTTTTTTATAAGTGCATTTGCACTTACAGCTCTCACTTGTAGTCCCCTGTCCCACAAATACGTGTTGATTCTGCAAGTAAAGTCCACCTAATACATCTTCCTGTGCTTGGCAACTGTGCTGCACTGTACTTCAATTCGGAGCAGAATTGTCATGTAGGCTGTGCCTGCTTGCAGTATGGTTGAATGGAAAAACATTATTGGGCATGGCTATCAGCTTTGTCACTGCTTTTTCTAGAATGGCAGCACTGCCTGCAGTTTTTGGGAGGGAGAGCATGTGAGACACAAATGAATGAGGATTTGGTTTTACCCTAACCCCATTGTGAGGCTAGATTTGTGTTTACTTTATGAGGTCTATGCATCAGTAACTGTATTTGGGACCTTTTTAGACAATTATAATGATAATATAGGCTTTTATTTATACATTTCATTTTAAAATGTTCTGTACATCTTACAGGATAATAAAAATATAAGGTAATAGGATATATTCAGAAATAAACAGTCATACAGTTATAGTCAACTCATGCATAATGACACATGTGTTAAAGATTCATAGGTAGTGAAAGTGGTAGGAGAGCAAAGCTAAGCTAGGGCATTCTCACTCTTTCTGTCTCCTTAACCATATCTATTTACAAATCCAGAGTAACTTGCATCCTTAATCCATACCTGATGAAGTTCTTCACCATCACAGGTTGAACTGAGCTTATGGAGATGAATATCCTGGATACCTAACTTCTCAGTTTCTAGGAAAACTGCAGCAATACGCCGCTGTGGTCAAGAAATAACAACAGGGAGTCATACAGTCTGGTTTCCGGGGGATGCTTAAACATCCACTTATAGAAGATCAATTGGTTTCGTTTTATTTCCATTTTGTACATATATCAACAGTTAAATAATTTTTGTTAACAAATTAAAAATCTGCCTTTGAAACAGGAGCGAGCAAGTTTTCTTTTTTTATACAACTTTTATATGCACTGAGATGCTTGTGCTGCAGGTTTTAAAACAGAACATATCTTTTGTACAATTCTTAGTAGTAGTATACAATTTAGGGTTTTCCTACTATCATCCATTCTCACCTAGACAAGTTTTTTTGTTCAATTATTTTACCATCTGTTTATTCTTCCATCTGGTCTGACAAAACAAATCATGGTGTGTTCAAAGATTTCCCACATGACATAAGCAGCATCCTTGATCAGTCAGATCACATGGGAATCAACAGGGATTATCATGGGACTTCTATGGATAAGTACTTTATTGTTCTACCCTGATCCCAGATCATACCCTAAATTGTAAGTAGTGTCAGAGATTGACAATTGGTGTATTAAAGCATAATTACAGTCTGGTTGGACGTACAATAAAAACCTTTCCAATTTGTTATTATCCATGTAGATACCTACCTTTTTTATGTCAACTTTGTGAGAGAAAACAAAAACACTATTTAGCCCTTTTATTTAGTACAGTCAATGGTAATAGCAGTCATTAGGCAGATTAGCTCATGGAGAGCTGTACATGTGAGGGGGTAGAAAACAAAAAACTTTTTTTGCCTACCCTCAGTTACTATTTCAGGGTGTTCCCACTTATTTACTTACCAGATGCTTACCTCCAGCTTTTCATAGATCAAGGAATCACAACTAAGAGCTCAATGCCAAGTGACAGTGAATTTACTTATTTGTAAAAAATAAAATAAAAAAGTATTTGATTCCTAGAAATAATAGAGTGGTAAATGTATTTAAATAAGTATAAAATTATTTCCACTTTAAAAAATAAGTCCACTCTTTAGCAAAATACAATGTCACAGCTCAGCAGACTGGATCCTAGGTAGGTGCCAAAATTTATTTTTTGTAAGCCTAGGAGACTGGGCCACTAAAGAGCATTGCATGTTATACTCTTTTGCATAAACCTGCTGCTCAAAATAGAGGATTAGAGCTTTTGGAGGGCATGCGGTCACATTAACTGGATTGCTTCTATATGTTAAATATATATGCTTTATGTTTCTGTAATCCATTCTTATCTCTAATTCTAGGTGAACCCCAGGGAAAGTGAACACAAATATTCCAAGCATTTCTCTAATTAAGAAGAAACTCAGAGGTCGAGTGGCCCAGAAAAATGTTTTAGTACGGTACCTGAAGATTTATGTTCAGCAGTTTGTATAAAGGATGCAAGTGTTGAAAACAGTTATTTGTCTGTGTCACCTGGACCTATCGGAAATACACAAGCAGAAGCATTCCCATTACACGATAACAGGTCGCCTCTGATTGATGATGAGAACCATCACGCTGCAACCGAAAGTCAGGCCATACCTCAGGAGTACAGTTTTGTTACAAGTAGTGCTGTTGATGATACAGAGGTTTCACTTTCAGAGTCCTCAAACATTAATAGTACTGCAGATATCTTCCATGAGGATGATAGACATTCTGACCATTCAGAAGACACAGAAGAAATTTTTCTCAAGAAAAGAAGTCCTGTTTCCTGGATGCAGTCTATGCAAAATTTAAAAGCAAACTCTGAGAAGCATGAAACTATATTGGAGCCTGCTGACGGCAGAAATTTACTAGAAGCCAAGCTTCAAGATGTAAATGTGGACTCATCTGTGGGACAGAGTAATGAAGACAAAGAATCAAATCTGTCAAATGCTCACTTAGTCAGTACAGGTAGTAATGGTAGTGAGTTAGGAATGCGAGAGGAAGAGTCTTGTTTCATTAATGGTACGAAAGCTTCATCTTTTGGGGAAAACCAGACAAATGTAAAATTTAGCAACAATGAGAACTTGTCATCTTTTACAAGCCTGGAACATGACTCCAATACTGCTCTTTTGGAGAATGGAAAGGTAACTGTTACTTTTAATTACTATAAATCAGTAATAAAAATATATATAATTTTTTTTTTTTTGCTTTTCCATGTGTTAAGCATTGACATTATTTAAATTTGAAATTGTTTATGGTATATACATTTGCAAATCTCAAACATTACAGCTGCTTGAAGCTACCTGTTTAAGCATCTGCTAAGAGCTGTAGAAGAAGGGAATTTTAAAATAAATATGCAAAACAGAACTCTAGAATTGTAAAAAGAACATGTCCACAATTAATATATCATAAAATAAGGTTTTGGGTGTATTGACATTCTAAATACATTGGGTAAATCTATGTTTGAGGTTTTGTAGCACCATTAAAATGTGGAGACAAAGTTGTCTGTAGCAAATTCTGCAGCACAATACTAATATTTAAAAGCTGATTACACACACTACCCAAGAGAAAAGTCACTCAAACAGCCTTAAAACATTAAATCTCGGACCATGGCACACTTGTTTGAAAATTGTCTTGGTTTAGGGTACACCACTGGCTGTTTTGCAGTCCACACAGAAATATACCTAATAGCCACTGGTAGCCAGACAATGGTAATAAACTTCAGTGTTCTAACCCCAGAATTGTTTTTTCAACCAGATGGTAAAAAAAAAGTTATTTTGTCATTGGTGTCCAGTAACTGCTTAAGTGTGTCAGCTTTCTATGTACTGCCCCCTCCTAATACTTTGTTTCAACTCTTTATTGCCCCATACATGTAGCCATCTTCCCTTAGCAGCCCAATACTTTAGGGTGCTTGATGTTGGCACAGGTTCACTTCCACAACAATTTTTTTTAATGAATGTGACCTAAAGCATCTGATTTTCCAACAAGTCCTCAAAAGTAGATGGACACCTTCCTAAACAAATAAAACATAAACTATTATATTCATGTATTTTTGATTCATTGAAAAAATGATCTTATAACATCTGCCTCTGGCAAAACTAAGTGAATCATGTTCTCAGTATTTGGTGTGACCCTTTTGTACATCAATAACTGCAACTAAACATCTGCAGTAACTGTTAATAAGTCCCGTACATCGACATTTAGCCCATTCCTCCATACAGAACAGTCCAGCTCTTTTGATGTTGGTGTTTTTCTTGTATGAACTAGTTGCTTTAGGGCTTTCTATTACATTTCAATTAGATTAAGGTC
This sequence comes from Pyxicephalus adspersus, assembly GCF_032062135.1. Taxonomy (NCBI): domain Eukaryota; kingdom Metazoa; phylum Chordata; class Amphibia; order Anura; family Pyxicephalidae; genus Pyxicephalus; species Pyxicephalus adspersus. The sequence continues at coordinate 112,571,253 of NC_092859.1, forward strand.
AGGACTTTGAATTGACCATTCCAGAATATTCACTGTTTTTTCTACTTTAACCATTCTTTACAGTTCACAGACAGATGAATCCTCCTCTAGAATTCTCTGGTATGGTTCAGAATTTATCATCAGTGAAAAGCAGTCCAGGCCCAAAGCAGAACACTCCCTCTACCATGTTTCACAGATGGGATAATGTTCTCGGTGAAATGTAGTGTTTTTCTTTCTCCAAATGTAACACATTTAAACCAAAAAGTTCTCTTTTGGCTTTGTCCGTTCACAAAACATTCTTCCTGTTTTCTTTCACGATCCTTTCCAACGACTAGCACTGCACGATGCATGAATGAGTGATGTACATACAGCAGCGTTCTGCTCTATGCCGAGGGGAGGGGGAGAACGACGGAGTGGCACCCTGCTGTGCGCTCTACCCCCTTCCCTTGCATTAGGATCGTTAGTCGTCTGTAGATCCGCCAGGACAGTTGTTTGGACAATAAACGACTGGCGCTGTACACATGCCATATTCTCGGCCCTGAGCTCATTATCGGGGGAAAACCATTGGACGTGTGTACGTAGTTTAAGTGAGACAGGCCTTACTTAGACATTACCATGTGTTCCCTTGTAAACACTCTCTTTTACACTTTTACACTTCTCTTTGGGTTATCTTTGAGGTATTCCCTCCATTTATACACAATCTGACTGCTAATTGTCCAAAGTCCAAACTCTTTAGAAATGGCCTTCTATGGTGCTCTGTTCAGCTTTATGGGCAGCAACAACTTTCCCTGTTCTTTAAATAAAGCAGGGTCTCTAACTGATACCTGGTTGTCATCCCATTGATTGAAACCATCAGACTCTGATTACCTTCAAATTTTATGAGGATCCTAAGGATTTTTTTAATTTTGTGAACGCAGATAGGTTATTGGATCATTTTTTCAATAAGTATGTGACCAAATATAATTGTTTTATTTTGTTTGTTTAACTAGGTTTTTTCATCTACATTTAGGACTGAAAATTAGATGACATTTTAGGTCACATTAATAAACAAATGTAGAAAATTGGGTAACCTACCTTTCCATTTCAGTCTGCAGCAACTGTAATCTATGTAATTTCCTGCTTGTGTGATTGATTCAATGATTTCCCAGAAATCTGCACTAAAATACAAGTAAAATTGTAGGAATCCTCTGTGTTCAGTTTAGGTTTTGGTGATAAATTCCCTAAAATGTAATTACTTCTAAATGGATGCAGATACTGCAGCTTCCCTCAATAAATAATATGAAGTGTATTGACTGAGTTGAACCAACCAGATACTCCTGTTCAGGATTTAGCAAAGGACGTGGTGTCATTGATAATTCTTCAGAACAGGTAGAGGTAGGAATCTGCTGCAAAGTTTTTAACCCCAAGTACCCAGAGGGAAAGTTGTTTTTTTGTGTTTTTTTTAAGAAGTGCATATTAATTTTTCTACATTTGTTATATGAGTTATTATAGGCTTTGGAGTCTGGGATACAATTAAGTAATGGTGACCCTTCGACTCTTAAAAGCCCAGAGGAAACAAGAATTTTGCCGGAGTTACTGCACAGTGAAGAATCTAGTGAGCAAAAAGAAATTGAAGACCAAGCCACATGTCACATGCATTTGCTGGCAGAGAGTAATAACATAGCAGATTCTTGTACTGGCATTGAGTCTAAGGATGACAAAGATTCCAATGTTGATTTACAACTCACAGCTAATACAAATAAAGAAGATTCTTCCACACATGAAGAAATGAAAACATTGAAGCAATCTTCAGATGAGCTGGTAGAATGTCAAAAAGAGTCTGTGCTTGCTAATAATGTCACTGGTGAGGTCAGTACCTCTAGTAGCACGTTGATAACTATTACCGCAATACCTGGTGGTTTTACCTTGTTTGAGCAGCAGCACCATGAATAATGTTGGCTTGCCTATTTCTGTGCTGCAGAATTACTATGTTAACTTTTAACATGTATATGTTAATTGTGGTTTATAAAGACAATAGCAAATATTCCAATTACATGACAAAAGGGAACAATGTAATAGTATAAACAGTTTGTGATAGCAAGGAGAACACTAAAATTCCAAGTCAACAAGAGATACTAGGTTATAGTAAATAATGGTAGGTACAATTTCACTAACCTCCTGTTAAGAACAAGGTGGGTCCATGACTATTGATGGCACATGCTGCGAAAAATCTTACCACAGAAACAGAAAATGACAAAGATGTATTCCATTTGTAATTATTTTATAGGGGGATCTCCTTCCAAGACTCAGCTGCTATATTGAAAACATTTTCTGTAGTTGTTGTCTTATAGAAGAGATTGACTATAGTAATAAAACTTTCCTAGGTTTCAGGGAAAAAAAGTTGCATTTTTTTATTTTTCTGCAAGGAGATTTTAAACTACTCCATACGAAATAGGAATTGTAGTTTTGTCAAAAACAAATGCATGGTTGGTGGAGAAGAGGAAAGCTAGCAATGGAGAATTATTTCCCCCCCCAAAAGCAGAGTCATTTAGGGCTATATGTTTGGCACCTCTAGAGTAGAAGACGCTTTAATGACAACAACCGGAAACTTTTGTTAAAATGATTTTATTATCTTTAGATGTAAACATTTTTGTATTTCTCAAAGTATTTTTAAGGTCAAACCATTTGCAAATGGTAAAAAAAAACTTTTTTGCCATTTTGATCTCTAAGGATTTCTATTCACTACTATACTGTAGACCAAAAACAAGTGAGAGAAATCTTTGCAATGTGGGTGAAATGACCTTAAACAGTTATCACTGAAACATGTCTACTTTGAAAAAAATCCTTTATATTTTTGTGTTTTCAATTACAATTCAAAATGTTTAGTTATATTTTTCTTACTTTAAGTTCCCATAACAGTGATCATAATGACAAGTGGGAAGCATAAATGATCTTACATAGACACAGACAGCAATATTACTTCATCTAATGCACTTTATTCTCATCCTATTTTTATTACAGGTACAAGAAATGTTGACAGCTGGTTCTAGTTATACTCAAGAGAATGAACATTCGTATGTTAGCAAGGTAATCATGACTCTCCTATGTCTGTATAATGCACACTGATTTCACATATATTTTATACAGTCATGAGAAAAAGAAAGTACACTTTTAATTCAAAGATTTTATCTATAAGAACAACAAAATCAGCTGGTCCCAAAATTTTTAGCCATGTGTGAAAAACTGAGTGCACTCGATGATTCAATATATGGTAGAACTACCTCTAGCAGCAATACCTTAATGTAAAAATTTTCTGTAGGACTTTATCAGTTTATATCAGAATTGTGGAGGTAGTTTGGCCCGTTTTCCTTTACAACGTTACTTCAGTTCATTAAGGTTTTCAAACATTTGTTTATTCATAGCTTCCATAATGTTCTGCAACTGCCTTGATTCTTTTCCACTTGTGAAAAGTCTTTCTCTGTGCAGAATGATGGACTTCATATTGTTTGGCCTTACAACCCTCCCCAGGTTAATGGGCAGCAACATTTGCTGTTTTATGACTTCTTTGGCATTGTGTTAACACATGTAGATGCTTCAGACAAGCAAGCTGTCGAAATATCTGTGTTTATAGAGATTGTCACACTTGCTGAAGATCAGTTAATGCACAGAAGTGCATTTGATTAAACTGAAAAAAAAATGGCAATAACTGTAAACCAGTTAAAGTGGAAAAATCCTGTTTATCTTCTGTTTGCTACTTTATAGATTGCTGCTTTTGAGGACATGGACAAGCTTGAATTAAGCCCTAGCTCCAATGAGGCTTCAGATATTGAGGATATGGATACAAACAATGCCTGCAATTCTGACCAAGAATCACCAGGGAAAACCAATGAGGAAGAATCACTTAGTAATGATAAGCTTCATCTGGCAGATCCCTCTGCAGAAGCTGCTGTGTCTTTATTCCACCAGAATGATGACAGAAGCCCTGAAAATGATAGATGCCTGGGAAACGCAGTGGTCATGCAAGTTTCAGATCCTGACACTGAGGTATGTAAAAAAAAATGAATTTTGCTGATTTGAGAGATTTTTATAAAGCATGTGTTGTTTTCTTAGTAGGAAAATGAAAATACTGATCCCCTCCCTTTTTTTTTTTATTTTGAACCAAATCTATTATGGTTTTTCTAGTTTATGCATGTTCAGGTCATTCTTCTTAAGGCATGGGGAATATATGATGATGTATGCTGTTTAGACCTGTTAAAGAAACACTATTTATTCTATGAATAAGGATATACCCATACATGAAGATTAAAAAACATAGGCAAAACTAAATAATAGTATATCCACACTTCCTCCTAATAAATGGTAGAAAGTTTTCAAATAATGAACAGCAATTTATCCTTTTCTGAAAACATATATTTAATATTATGTTCCTAATATACGACAACTGAAAGCTGTCATTGTCTATTGCTACTGAAGTATTAGGAATTTGAATGTTTATTGTAATCATAAATCAATATTCCAAAGTATATATTTTTTATTCGATTCGTCATATTTTACCTTGGCAATGCCCGTGTTGGGTTGGTAGACGTTGGTCAGCCACTAGCCACTAGCTACATATGAGCCAACAAATGCAGGAACGGTATTATGTTTACTTCTCTGACAGCAAGTTATAAACAGATGATTCATATCAATGAGGACCTTACTGTATTACATTGCCCATAAGTTATACGTCTCACTGCTTGTCACTGCCAGTCAGATTACAGTGAGCCTACAATGATATGAAAAGGTATGCAGTCATATATGCCAGAAGTTACAACTACATGGTTGTGCTAGGTGACTGATTCAAAGAAATAAAGCTATTGAGTTTGATGAGAACAAGAAACTTCTGTTTGAAGAGTTAAGAAGGTTCCTTGTTTTTGTTGTGACAGTTTTCTTTTAAAATGTTAGGTTAAATTGAGAATCATTTTAAAAATAACAGAAAAAGCCAAACACAAAGAATAATACATATAATATGTACCTGTTAATTGGCATGTACCCATCAAGTTTACTAAACCAAATTAGGAAGTCCTGTAGTGGTTAAGTAAAAGATCATTAAAATTCTAAGCAAAGAACAGTTGTTTGCAAGACATTAACCCATTCATAAAGGTTTTCCCCTCAACCTTACAATGGTCAGTCAGCTGACTTGACTGATGCAGTGTGTAATCCCTGAACATTTTGACTAACTTGTCCACATATCGGGTGCAAAGAACTTTTTCAGTGTGTTAGAAAAAATCAGCAGTAAAGCTTGGTACCAAATGTTTAAATGACATAAATATTGCACGTGTTACTGAAATAGGTCTTAGACATAAGAAATGACTAAGAATTAAAAATTAAAAAAGTCTGCCTTTATGGTTCTATTTTGATGGCATCTACAGAATTGGTCTGTTTAAAAACTGGGAGATATTATTGTACCAATAGTACCCCAATCGTTACTTTTTATTATTAATTATACAGTATTTATATAGCGCCATCATATTACGCAGCGCTGTACAAAGTCCATAGTTGTGTCACTAACTGTCCCTCAAAGGAGCTCACAATCTAATGTCCCTACTATAGTCATATGTCATTAATGTAGTCTAGGTCAATTTAGGAGGAAGCCAATGAACCTAACTGCATGTTTTTGGGATGTGGGAGGAAACCGGAGTACCCGGAGGAAACCCACGCAGACACGGGGAGAACCTGCAAACTCCATGCAGATAGTGTCCTGGCTGGGATTCGAACCTAGGACCTAGCGATGCAAAGGCCAGAGTGCTAACCCCTGAGCCACCGTGCTGCCCATACTTAATAACAAATAATGTCTGCTTGTGGTGTTTTGTTTTGTTTTCTTTTCTCTGGTGGTCGTTACTTTTTTGTGGTATAAATATGTTTTGTTTTTTTTTTTTCCCTAGATGAATGGAAATGAAAAGCCAGATGAAATCCTAGCAGGCCAAATTCCACTTCCACCCTGCAACCTTGGTGCTGATAGAATCCACAGCATTCCTGGAGTGTCTGCAGGCCTTCAAGCAAACTGCACAGAAGATGTTGACAGAACTTTGTTTAAGCCTAATAAAGTGGGACATATCTTTGAAATGGATAAGGGAGAAGAGCCATCTGTTAATACATGGACTTTCTGTGATAAGGAAGATAGTCCTCAAATTTTTTCTAAAATATTTGAGGAAGATACAAAATGTTATGGGAAAAAATCATCATCGATTGATTCGGAGGACATTAACACTGCTGACTTGGAAAATCTAGGAGAAAAGTCTTTATTGCCTGCCTCTGAACCCAGTAAGGTTGTCAATTTGGAAAGCCCTGGAGAAAAGTCCTTATTGATTACCTCTACGTCCAGTATGACTGCAGATTTAGAAAGCCCAGATAAAAAAGCTTCAATGCTTGATTCTGAGTTTAGTAGGGCTGCTAATTGGAAAAGCATAGGTGAAAATCCCCCATCGCTTGGTTCTGAGTCCAGTAAGACTGCAGTTTTTGAAAGCCTAGAAGAAAAAGCTTCATTGCTTGCTTCTGAGTCCAGTAAGACTGCAGATTCAGAAAGCCTAGAAGAAAAAGCTTCATTGCTTGGTTCTGAGTCCAGTAAGACTGCAG
>NC_092859.1:112578046-112591190 GCF_032062135.1 Pyxicephalus adspersus
AAAAAGCTTCATTGCTTGGTTCTGAGTCCAGTAAGACTGCAGATTTGGAAAGCCTAGAAGAAAAAGCTTCATTGCTTGGTTCTGAGTCCAGTAAGGCTGCTGATTTGGAAAGCATAGAAGAAAAAACTTCATTGCATGACTTTGAGTCCAGTAACGCAGCAGATTTCGAGTGTACTTCTGTCTTTGAAAAGCTCAGTTTAGAAGCTGTCAGTGAGACATATACAACTCAGATTTCCACACCTGCCGAAAAGCAGGAATTGCAGATGGAAATGCAAATCCATAGCACAGAGAACCTTCATGCTGAAAAAGAAACTATTGACAGTACTATTTTCTCTGATGTTCTGCATACAGAGGATAACTTGGTACCTGATTGTAAGGAAACAGAGAATAGATGTGAGATCCTTGAGGCACCAACTTCAGAGGCAATGAATGAAGTTACTACAATTACTTTAGTTAAAAAATCAGAGTCTGAAAATCCACACGATTCAGATGGTGCCACAAATCTGCCAGTGAGCACGTGTGTTGATGGAAATGTAGATCAGCTACCTGTTATACCAAAGAGTGATGTTACATCAGATGCTGTAAATGTAATGCTTGCTCCTGAGCAGCATGAAAAAAGCACCAAAAAAGAGACACAATGTAAAAAAGATACAACCCGAAAGGAAATTTTATCCAAATTAAAACGCATTTGTGCAGGTTCAGGAATTAGCCAACAGACCAGTTCAAATTCTGAAGATGAGGTATTCATTGTCCATGAAAAACCTGGTAAATGGCACACAGGGGAGCAAAAGAAGCAGGCAGATGTCAAAATAGTGAATTTGTCAAAGCCTGAATTAAACACGATAAGCCTTGCAGAAAACACCAGTAAAACTCAGGAGAACCAAACTGCCAAATCTGAAATTCCTAAAGAGAAAATGTTGCAGGAAATTGCATCAAATAATATATCTATAGCGTCAGTCCAACCTGTTATTTCTCAGGAAACCGAACCGTTGGTTTCTCAGGATAAATGCAGAACCCCACCTTATGATGATTTCACCGATAACATGGATCAGGATTCTGTCCAGGACCCGTCTGAGATCTGTTGCATATTAAATACTGGAAGTATAAGTAAAGAGCAGTATGATCGTTGGTCAGACACCTCAGATGAAGACATTGAATTTTTACAAGCTTATAAGGAACCTCTAACACGCCTAACAAGTGAATATTTCCAAGAGGAATGTCATGAGTTCCCCAGTTCTCCAACAGAAGAGCTTACATTCTACAATGAAGTGAGCCGTTCAAGAAAAGCAAAACATTTTAAAAGGCAATCTGGCCCCAGTGCTTCATTGTGGGAGAAAGATGAGTATGTGTCAAGATACCATAGAAACAGCAGTTATCCCAGCCCTAAAAGTTATGGAAGTCTGATCATAACTAAAAAGTTAAATGATGTTGGAAGGACTTGGCCCACAGTGCACAAGGAGAGTGTTTGTGTTGGCAGATCTGAACTTGACAGCATATTTGCTAATCGAAGAATGGTATCAAATGACCTCACTCAAAAGACGCTGGATATGGAGCATTTGCGTTTTATGTGCAGTTTAAAAGACATTTTAAGAAAATCATCCACAGATGTTCATGTCTCTGAGCCTCCCTTTCAGACACTGTTTGATTCAAGGAGCGTTCCAGGCAGTTCAGGTTCCAGAAGTAAATGTAGAAGCCCTCTTCTTATTACAGTCCATTGTCAACAGCAAAGGAGAGATTACAGGGGGCATGACAACTTGTTTCCAAGCAGCTATTATGGCCATCCCTACTATGAGGATGAGCTAAGGGACAAGCCTGCATATTATTCTAGGACTTCAAAAAAGTTAAGAACCCATAGCTATTCGTCTCCTTATCATTTTAATCGGTTGAGGTATGAGAGCACTCTGGATAAACCAAATAGTGATATCTCTGTGATTATTAAGGAGTGCACTCATGCCAATCACCTTAAGCTGAGTCGTGTTGGCTTAAGTAGCACTGCCACAGAGAGGACCTCTACCTATCCTGTGCCAGAAGAGAGTGACTGGCAAACAAGATGGACACTTGACTCCACTTCCACAAAATCACAGACTGTTGGGAATATTATTTCTGATCTGTGCACTAACCTGCACAGTAGATTGCACGGTGTGGCAAGAGAGTCTACATGTAAAAACTGTTATTTTTATCTTAGCAAGAACAATGATGATGACGATAATGATGATTTCTTCTCATTAACAAAGGTAATGTTCAGATTGCTTTCATTTAAACATTGATTGTGTACTAACCACGCATGAGCAGCTACATTTTCATTATACATTGTAGGACATGCACAATATTTTGATGTTTTTGATTTGAAGTTTTTTTATTTTCAGCACAAAAGCTAACTTTGCAGAGGGTCATGCCAGTTGGCTGTCACCTGTACAAGTATCTCAGTTGGTAGAACTATGCCTCTGTCCCCTCTATTCCTGTTCTGGTGACAATCCTCAAATAATGTACAGGTTGACAATCGAAAATCCAGCCATCGATAATCTGGATCCTTCAGTTTTCCGGCATGAATAGCCCTTGCATTCTCACAGAGAAAGAAGCTGATTCCTTTTAGGTGGCGCCAATACATTATAATTACAGGAAATTCAAAAATCCTGAATTTTTGGAAGTTTGGCACTCCTCAGGACCAGAAGTTGCAGCATTTTTGAATGGCAACCTGTATATACTCAAATATAAACAGAGATTTTCTGAATGCTTTCAGAAAAATAGGAGCCACCTAATGACATATCCTGGAACTGCATTTGACTCTGTTTTAACAGATGGGAGCTGTCAAAGTCAATTATTCTGTGTTGTGAAATCTTAACAGGACAGAATTTGAAATAATTTTCTTTGTTCATGTGTATTTGATAGCTTATGCATGAAATAATCAATCAATACACTTCACCATTTGCATGAAAAACCCTTGAGCCTCAAACCTCTTTCTTTTTTTCTCTACCCATTTATTTGTATACAATACGTGGAGGTGGCTCACTGTAACTAACCTACACATTTATAACAGTGAGGAAGAGTAGAACACATCTATACAAATGTGCTACCTCAGTTTATATTTGGATTGGTTTATATTTAAGTATATACAGTGCCTTCCATTGGTGTGAAAATTATCATTGGGACAAATACAGAAATATAATCTCGGCCCACGGATAACATAAATACTGGGCAGACAATGACCTATTATTTTTGTATCCCAAACCACAAACAAAAGTTTCAAGTTTAATTGCACTTTGACGGTATGTTTTGTTTGGAAGATACTGTTTTATTTGATATCAAACATATTCTAATAGAGTGTAACTGTATTTTTAGGTCATTGAAGTGATGTTTTTATGTTGGTAAATATGCAGTAATCTCCCACAAGAATTGCTGCTTGGGTGATTCAGCTTCAACAACTTGGGCTCAGCTCACAAAACGTTTAAAGCTCCGGTTTATTTGCTAATATTGGACATCATTTTTATTACTGTTATCACTGAAAATACCAGGCATCTGCTTGTTTTTCTCCTTGGTTGTATATGACTGAATTCTTTTTTATGTATATATTTTTTTGAATAACATATGACAACTGTAGGGGCTCCTGTATATGCAGAAAACATTTGCAGTCCATCCCATATGAGCCTCTAATTTTAGTGCATGCAGTGAAGTCTGAATAATAACATTAATAATACCATTAACCTGAATCCAAAAACCTTTTATATGTAGAATCTTAAAGGGAACCCTCCTAAAATATGAGGAGATTCGAGCTGTGTGAAATGCAGAAGACGTGGAATGTAGGCCAAGTATTCCGGGCTGGAATACTTGTTCACCAGAAGTGCTAAAAGTTAGTTGACTCTATGCAACACAAATGTGCAGCAGTTCTCAGAAATAGTGGTTATACACCTAAATATTAGATCAGCGATTCAAAGGAAAGCAAAATCTTGAAACATTGTTTAGTTTATTCAGTGAATGATTGAGTTTGTAAAAAAAGAATGCAGACACTGCTATTATTATTTTTTTTGAACAGCCTAATTTTCCCTTTTCTTCACTTTTTGTAAAGGATTAACATATTTGATAAATATTTATTTGTGTTTTAATCTGGAATAGAATATATGGTGTTTCCAATGCATTTGCATGTATGGAAATACAAGCTATTAAAAAGATTTTGATTTATATAGAAATAATTTCCAAAAAATTACAAAACCCCAATGAAAATGAGTGTTTCCCTATAACTACAGGATAGGATATACTAAAAATGATTGTGCAGATCATGCAAAAGCGTATCGGTCACAATTGAGTCTGCATAAGTTAGTGACAGTAACCCGTTGTCATTGTTTCTTTTACAGTCATTATTAATAAAAGATGGTTACACTCCCATTGAACCACAGGAGTTCTGTGACAGGCAGGAAGCAGAATCTAATACACTTTTGGTCATCATAAGAAATGAAGATGTATCGTCTCAGATACACAAGGTGGGCGTTTCATACATTTTAAATGTTTTCTGTCCCATTTTTTGAACAATCTGCACATTTCTTTTTTTATTATGACTTTATGAAGTATACAAGAAAATGTGTGCTCCTATTTCTTTTAGTGTTAAGTTCTGCCTTATATTTTGTGTATGTTTTTGGTTATCTTCTAAGAGTTAACAAACCATTGAGTTGTTAGAGGAATAGTTTGATATGTCCTCCCATTTTTTATAAATTAGTAATGTGAGAATCCTGTGAAAAGGTATTCACTTTCATACAGTGTATACATGGATTAGGACTTGCATACACAGCGCACAACAATATACAAACGGGTCAAACTGGTTTGACTTTTGTATGTTGGAATATTTTAACACTTGCAGGAATATCTTAGAAAATATTACCAAAAACTAACACCTTTTATATATCTGCATTTTTATAAGAAGTAAACTTTTCTGTTAATTTACCTGAGTTGTAATGGTTCTTTTAACTGCAAAATTCTATGAAAAATAAACAGTTGTTATACTTATGTGTTTTAAACTGTTTGAACAGAATGGTATATCCTTTGGCAGGTAAGTTTTGAGAAAAAGAAACCCCTTCCTGACAACAAATTCCTGTCCTGGACCTCTCTGCAGTTAAACAATTTCACTTGGTCTAGGAGACACACAAGTCTGTGGTTGGAAGGAGGAAAAGCACATTGTTATAGAGTCCTTGCCTTGCTCGGCCTATCAGTTCACAGTAAAGCATGATAACCTGATTGGCTTACATTGCTGACCCTGGCTGTGTAAATGCAACCGTGTGGAGAATGGCAAGAGACTGATATCAAAATAGAATTAGGAAGAATATGAACACATATACAGGTAGTCCCCGGGTTAAGGACATCTGACATACGGAAGACTCCTAGATATGAGTGGGGCTTCCCTGCTGCTTGTGTGCAGGACAGAGGCTTGATGAGGGGAGGGGGGTGGTTTGCGTGACTTGCAGAAAAAATCTTAAGGAATGAGCTGTTCTGCAACCTCTTGTACCTCTTTAATGACCAAGACAAACTTTGCAGTTGATTCTTTTTTCATATCAAAGCACAGCTTGCGCGAGAAGGTAATGAATGGTAATTTTTTTTTTTTGCATTGTTTGTGATTTACTCAGTGAGGATTTTATACAGTTACACCTAGCTGCCTCATAATATGTTGGGACAAACATCTGTCCTAATTGCATTTAATAAAATAATCTACCTGTTCCGACTTACTCACAAATTAAACTTAAGAACAAACCTACTGTCCCTATCTTGTATGTAACCCAGGGACTACCAGTACTGTGTTCTCCCAGCCCCTTTTAGCCGGGTGCACCACCCAGCACTTCTCAGTAACCACCGGCTGCTTTAGGGTAGTTGCTAATGAGTTGGGTCACAATATAGGGGTTGCCACTCCTTGTGGTGTTTTTTGAATATCTACAAAATTATCTGCTGTTTATATCTTATTATATGTGTTTTCAATGTACCATAAGCTGCTGGAAACTAGTATTAGCACTCTTCTATCATGTCTATTAAACACTAGCCATGTATTATGAGAGCTCAGTTCTTCAGTTATTCCATGCTGAGGATAAGTGGCTTCACATAGGTTTAGGTTTTCTATGTTTGTAGGTCTTGTAGAGCTAAAATCATATAAACAACAAATGGTTTTATTTCAGTGGAATTATAATTAAAAAGGAATTATAATATTTGATCAGTTGAGATTTAAATAGTGTCCAGTAGTCCTTACAGTGACAGTGCTGAGTCCTAATGGACTAATACAGTCTACCACTTATGTTTAAGATATATTAACAATATATGTTGTTCCAGGTTCCATGCTTGCTGCAGCTGAAGCTTCTCCCTAATGTAACGTTTGCTGGCGTGGACACTCCTGAAGATTTGTCGGAATCTGTGCACCAAGACCTTTTTCAAATGGGTGGATTTGTGGTGTCTGATAAAGGTCTATTGGAAAACATAACTATAGGTTAGCAGTTATCAATTCTGTTGTCAGTTTATGTTTTACTTTTTGTGGCATATATCTAGTACACTTTTTTTTTTTACTATAACTTTTGTGTTAAATGCCAAGCAATCACTTGTATGAATGTCACATAATAATAGTAAGATAAAAAAATGAAAGTTTAACCAAATCTTTTGATGATTTTCATGGCTTAATAACATGTGCTTCACTGATATCCCTGTATAGGAAAGTTAAAGGAAGTTCTGACAATTTTGGAGAAGATGAATCGAACCTCAGCTTGGAAGTGGTTCATTCATTACGGGGAGTTCAGAAAACTTAAGGAGGATAAAAGGTAATAAGCTTAGCTCTTAATGGCAACTCGTGGAACCCTTCAATGTATGTTTCCTGTTGCAGCCTATTTGTTTTTAGTGGGCTTTCTCAACTCAATGGGATTTAATACGCTGCATGAATCTAAACAGTCCCCCTAGTCTTACTCCATTGATGATCTGAAGGTGCCTATGTAAATTAAAAAATCAGAAGATACAAAGTAATATTCTGTCCAAATATATATGGTATGCACAGAGTTGTAAGAGACCTTAGCGAACATAATGAATGTTACAAGAATGTTTCCTTTTCTTGCAATTGGTTATAGCAGAGGCTTTGTAATAGCTGAACATTTATTCAATTTATTTATTTCAACAGGACTGAGTCTGTTTCTCGGCTTAAGATTCCTTTGCTCAAGTCGTACCAGCAATCAAACGTCATTGAAATCCTGCCTTATCATAGATGTGACTCTAGGACTAAAGACCTCTCCAGTGATCTCAAATGTCTGTTGGGCCTCCAGAGCCAGCATATTCATTCAAGACTCGCTGTCTATTTGTCAGGTATTATTGCTTGACTTTAAATGGTATATTTATCGAACTTCTACTTTAAAATATCACAATAGCTACATCAATGTGATGAAATCCTGCAGTTACCTTCTGGGTAAGCTAAAAAAGAATTTCCCTGGACATATTTCTGTGTATCAGAGTGCCTGAGTAGACTTTGGCAGCCTGGCGAGTTCTATGATTATTAGCAGCCTAGTGTTCTGGGAACGCCTTTTTCTGAGCCTCTTATCACAGACCCTCTGCAGGCTAACTTGGCTTTAAAAAGATGTTGTTATAATCTTACTCCACTCCTACTGCAGAGAGCTCTATCCCAGATGTAGCCTTAGGTCTAATAGTTGGATGTTCTGCAGTTCACCTCAAAGGACTTCTGCAAGTTCTGCTCAGTATGTCTTTGGTATCTTTTATCACATTAAATTATGTGGATTTCACCATTTTGAATAATTATCCTTTGCACGAGTTAAAAGTCATACAGCCATTTATAGACTCTGCTGCTGTCACTGCAGGCTCTCTCCTCTCCTCACTCCTGTTATTTGTGTAGGCATTCATGGAAGATTCTTCCCTTTTCTCATGTAGAGGTGACCTGTGTTTGGGATGATTGGAATTTTCCAGTACAGCAAAAGTAAAGGTCCTTCGGGGACGTATTGGCAGTGTTGTGGTCCCCTCTGGGCAATGTGTCAAAAGCCTAGCCACACCAGTGCTTTCTGTAATTTTTTTTAGAACAGCTATTGTATGTGTTTATCCAAATATGGATCTGGATAAAGTATTGATTTGAAAAAATGTAAATAAAGAATGATAGTGTGTGGATTTAATAGGGTGAGATCAATAATTTGTTACAACCCTGTTTACAGTTATGCCAAGCACGGAAACTGAAGAGTTTGAGCATAATGGATTTCTGGTATATGATGTGGACACTTTCATCAGAAGAATCCAGAAAGTTGATGCACAGCTCCAGTCTTCTTTTTGGTGAGTACTGGATAGCTTACAAAAGGGTGCTGTAACTATGGATCACTTCCTTTAGTAATGATTAGTCACTTCCAACTGTTCTTGTAATGTAGACGTGCTTTCGCAGGTCTCCAAGCTTCTTTATTGGTTCCACCAGAGTATGAATTACCCCATCATTTATATCCATAAAGCACAAACACCTAAATCTAATCACCATGGAATGCGACGCTGTAGATGTTGATTGTTCAAGGCTAGGAAAATTAAAATTAACATAATCCCATCCTTGGTGTCAGGAAAGTCATTCAGGTGTTTAAACTACATGGCTGAAAGTGTGAATTGAAATTGTCACAATGCTGGGGTAGAGATGTTAAAGGTGCATTATGGCTGAGGACAGATAGTGTTGAAGGCCCCCTCTTCCCGTTAGGAAATAATTTGAAATAGAATGCCTCCTTCACACCCCTTGTAAGTTGTCCTCTGTCCACCAAATATGCACCACATTGTTCCTTTTCCTTCAGATGTAGGAACACTGCTAAACCCTGTTCTATACATTTGCTCTCCTATGCCAAGTCATTCTTTTGTTGAGGAGTTGTTTTTTCTCCCTAATGTACACTATGGGAATGCATTCACTATACACTTGTAGAATTGATAAAGCAGCTTGGAAAGTCATCCAATGACTTGGATAAATGAGACCCATCACCGACCCATCGATTCTGCTTTGAGCTTGTTTGGTGTGCAGGGTCTGGTATACATTTGAAAGCTTTATTTACTGTAAGGGAATATTCATAACTAATATATCTAACTGGCACAGTATAATGTGAACATTAGAATGTTAATAATGAAAAGGTTTGAACATGCATTTAGTGTGAAAAGCAGATTCTTGACGATGCATGAATGAGTGTTGTACATACAGCACCGTTCTGCTTTATGGAGGGGGGAGAAAGATCAAGCGGCACTCTGCGGAGCTCCCTCCCCTTCACTTCCATTACAGGTCCATGTAGGACGAGCACTGTACACATGCCAGATTCTCGTATGATCAGCCTTGAGGTGATTATCGGATGAGAATCATCTGACCTATGTACGTAGCCTTAGTTCTCATGTTTCCATTTTTATTCAGGCCTCCTTAGATTGATCATGATATTCCATTAAAGGTAAGTATAACACACAGCAAAGCAAGAGGAAAAGTCTGCAGACAAAAATATGATGCATATTAGGTACTCGGTGATATACAGCTACAAAATCTCTGATGTGATATATATCTGGGGTAATAATTACCTAACTGGGCTGTTTGACCTAGAAGACTTTTGTAAAGCGGAACAATGAACAATTGGTGTAGTTACCCTTCTGACACAGCATTATCCCATGGATACAGGTAAGGCTACATACACACTTCAGATGATTTCCATGCGTTATTTGCCTCAGGGCTAGCATTGGACGAGAATCTGGCACGTGTACATTGCAAGTCCAACGACATTCATGGATCCGTCCTGATGGATCCACGAATGTTCGGAATGAGAGTTGTGTGCCGCTCCATAGTTCTCCCCCCTCTCCATAGAGCAGAATGGCGCTGTATGTACTGCACTCGTGCAGTCTTTTGTCGTTGGAAAGGATCTTTCAAGAATCTTGAACTTGTGTTCATAGTCCTTTTCAACAACTTTTTCTCTCATAAGAACCATGTCCTATAGATATTTATACAACTACATTGTGCTCTCCAATGCTGATCTGACAAAAAAAAAAAAAGTTGGCTTTATTTCAAATATGCTAGAAAAGCCTAATCTCCTCACTATTCAATACGCTGTTTACTGGATCTAATATTCCCTTTATTTAGATTCTGCACTGAAGTCATTTAGACATGACTGGCAATACCTAAAATCCCCCAAGTGTCTATATACATACATATATTTTATATTATCTTCATGTTACCACTTCATTTCTTGTTCCTAATGTACATAATGCCTATTGATTTCTGTAGGTTTTATTATTATATGTGTTGGTGGAGCTGTGACTGTTATTTGCTGGACGGTGCCATTAAAGCGTAAAGAGTATCAGAGTTTTGTGTGGCAATTTGTCTTTGAATTGGTTGTTACACAGTCTGGAAATGTCCTTTTATGTAACAATAGCCAGACAGAAATCAATGTATTGCCAAAAGCACAAAATACTGAATAAACCCTGATCATTATATTCATTGATCCCTCTACAATACATAAAATGTATGCTTGATGGTTCATTTTATTTTGTATTTTTTAGGTTGTGAGTCATCAGTGGATTGATGGGATGATGCATATAGGAATACAATATTTTTGTCAAAATCGTTTTTGTACATATAGAAGCAAAGAAAACAGAAATGCACTTGATATCTGCTTCAGCACTAATGAAACATTTTTCATTTTGTAAAATTTGGCTCCTATGACCTGTGCAGTAACATTACTTGTAAATGTGTTTTTTTTTTGTTTTTATTGTATTTTTCTTTTCAGTCTAATGTCTAAAAATGTCTGGAAGGGGTGCAGCTGCCAAGTACATTCCAATTGTCACTTTTCTCATAGGCAAGGAAGAATGTGGTTGGTTAGTATGGTAAACAAATCCTCTTTCAGACCCTTTTATGCATAGAGCTTTGATTTCCAGAGCCCGAGGATCTTGCACGTTTTCTTTTTCATGTGTTTGAAAACCGTACGATATATTCTTGTATGTACAATCTGATGAAAAGCAGCAAAACTTTAGTTTGGGTATGTTACTTTTTTTATGTAAAGTGTTTAGAGGAATCCTAATAGCAAAAATCTTTGTTTTGCAGGAAGTTATTTATACATAGTCAAAATATTTCTTTATGTAAATCGCAATTTAAATATCTATATTTTTGCTTTTTTGTATGTTCTGTAAATTATTATATGCACAACATTAAGCTATTATGGCTTACAGCAAGTAATATCTAACAGTATATGTTATAAATCAAACCTTGTACAAATATGTATTGGTATATTTATCCTAATTTTATTTTCTCCTTTCATACAAGTATCTGCATTGCAGTGGGTGTTGTAAATACACAGGGAGGGGTTATTTCTGATACTTTTTTCTAATAAACCTGTACAGTGAATGCAATAGCATTACGTTACTGACCTGTTTGGAGTCTTTGTAAACAGTTTTATAAATAAAGCGTGCTGACATGAATGTTCCAAAGACAAAGCTTCTGCGTTTATTAAAATTTTAGTGTTTTCAAAAGCTACTTTGTTATTCTGTTCTTCATGCAAAATTTTTTATATGTCTTGTATGGGAAGCTGATCGTTTTCTTTTTTTCTTTAACGTTCAGTGGTGTCACCACCAGTGATCACAAAACTCATTGGTATGTAGCTGGAGATCCGCCCAATCTTTCCATGTAGTTAGAACACTCATTTAACAGCTGACTGGATCAATGCATTCTCAATATCAAACGTCATGCATTGCCCACCCCTCTGAAAGAGAAATTATTTCTTCACTCTTGGATGTAAAGTCTGTTATAATTTAGCCAATGATACCGTTGCCACTATTACTTTCATCCTTTCACTACTTACTACTAAAATGGCACACGGTTCACTTCATCATCACCCTGTATCAATAAATAAATGGTCTGTAAAGAGAAGTCTTCCCTATTATTCATTTTAAGATCATTACAAAGAACAAGAGGGCACTCTTTGCTTTTGGTGGAAAAGAAGTTTAAGCTCTGCTTAAGGAAGGGATTCTTCACTATAAGGTCGGTGAAAATGTGGAATCGGCTCCCTCAGGAAGTAGTTTCAGCAACTACTATAGATTGGTTTAGGAAAAAGCAGGATGCTTTACTAGAACAGAATATAACTGGGGAATGCTCCAGTTAAATACTGGGTTTAGGTGTAGATGCTGGATCTCTTAAATCCCTCTCAGATACTGTAAAGAGACCATCCACAGGTCCAAGATATCTTCTGTCCTGCATCCCTTCAAACTGTTTTTACTCTTCTACTTTGTGGGAACCAAGCTGCCTTGTAGGTGCTGACAGAAGAAACCCGAGCAAGGAGCCAGGCCACATACTGCGAGAATTCACATGCTTCAGAGTGTCCAGACCAAAGTGAAGCAGTGACTTTTCAAGAAACAGACTGCTAGAGAAGACTGTAAAGTTTTCTTTCATTAGTTATCTTAGTTATACAATTACCACTTTACTGACAGGTTTTCTTATGGCCAAACACAGCTTGGCAACAAGAATTTTCATGAAGCCAGCAATGGTAGCCCTCATGTTTCACTTCTGATAGGTGTACATAAAATTGATCCTTGTATTATAATCATTTTTCACTTCTTTTACATCTTCTGTAATATTCTAAATTTCCAAAATAATGAATTTTGGGTTTTCAGTACCTGTAGGTCATAATCAGCAAAATACAAACTTTCTTTGTTATTCTCCTAATATATCAAATGAGCCCATTTATGCAGTTGTTACTCCATAATATGCAAGTTACAAAAGACACCCCCGCTCCAATGTTGAACACTTTGTATATACAAAGCACAGACAAAAAGTCACTAAACACAAGTTTGGTTTCCACAATTTGGCTTTACTTTGCAGTACAGAAATTATTTTAAACCCAATTAAGCAACAAGTCAGGGTAGGACTCTGTCAAATCAATACTGCATTTCTGTTTGATCCTGCTGGAAGCTGTGAAGGAATACAGAAACACAGGCAAGCTTGGCCTGATAATACTATTGGCTTGGCTTAGTACTTCATTACAATAAAAAGAAAGCAATACTTTCCCAGCTGGTGTGGAGAACTGTGCACGCCTGGTGCTCCATTTCACATAATAAGCCTGACCATGAACTAATGTAGTGAGGGGGAAGCAGAGACAAAGGAGCTGCCCAGATACTTTCAAGTGTTTTGCAGCAAAAAAAAAAAAAAAAAAAA
>NC_092859.1:112591280-112606283 GCF_032062135.1 Pyxicephalus adspersus
TTTATCTTTTTATATATATATATATATTTATAAAAAAAAAAATTCAGTATGGATGTACCAGTGATGACACTAAATTAAAACACAGAGATAAAAAGTCAATACTTAGGGCAGATATTTCATTGTGGGACACACACTTTCTATTAAACTGGGAGGAACAAAAAATATACATGTGACTTCTGTAGTATTAATGACTCAGCCAGGTAGCGGCAACAGCTTCATCAGAAAATGAGAGGAAAGGATATAGAGCAATTACCAGTGCAGTATTCTTGGATTTCCAGGACTTTATACAAAAAGCAGGCCTTACAATATTGAGTTTCATACAGTGTTCCTAATTTCCAGAAATATGTTTGTAGAAGGGTTAGATATCTTCCTAGGCCTGGGAATGCCTAGTTTTCACCATAGATGTCATCCTTCTTACGCTTCATCTCTTCAAAGTCAAACTCACTTCCCATCATTCTCTTATAGATGTCTTTGATATCATTGCAGGTTGTTTCAAAGTGGGTGGTGGCATCATACGAGCGGGAGATAAAGATCTGTGGAAAGAGGAGGGTTATTGCTTTCTAGCAAGGATCAATAAAAAGTACTCTGGGGTCTGACTTTTGGAGAATCATTTTTGTAACACTTTAGGATGTGTATTCTTTTAGCTACAGGAAAATCTAATATTCTTTCAAGCTTCAGGAAGACTACAGAAGGACCAAAATCCTTTCTAGTTTTTACTTCTAAAAAAGAAATGTATGTTTTTACTTTCTCTTGAGAAAATCTCTGTGTCCCATCAATAAAAGATGAGTGGGGGAAACTTTATTTGAATGACAAAGTAGGGAGAAAAACACACTGGATGACCAAATTTATAGGTACATTTCCAGCATTGGATCGCAAAGAATGTTTCTTGGATCCACAATGAACCAGTAAATTCTTGTATTTGCATTACAGTGTTAATCAAACATTTTGTTTTTGTTTTTTTTAAACAGCTAGGTGAGAAGTTTTAGGCAGGTGATCAAAAACAGGGCAACGGGTGACACGTGTTCCCAATTGTTGTTGGCATAGGAATACAGCAACCACACTACTTTTTTCCTATTTCTGCCCCTCATACTATATTTCACCATGGTCTTTATGTCTAGTGCATCTGTATTGAGACCCAACTTTTCAGTCACCACCCAAAAACAGCCAACTGGTTACTGGAAGGTGCCAGGTGATGCACCCGGCTAAAAGAGGGCGAGAACAGTAAATAGTCTCTGGTTACTGGAGTTAATGAATGTTTGGTCTTACAACAACACACTGACTCTTCAATACCAGAGATTAGCTTGTGCTGCTTGTTTTACTATCATTCCATCACAAATACTGTCTAAAGTTCTATCAACATTTTTTTTCTTTTAAACAAGTAGAACTTTTCATTCTAACCTATGTATGGAGCTATGGGGGAGCCACTTTCTGTAAACACCATTGGCACAGAATGGCTGTTAGGAAGATTATGAAGCCAATGTACTAATCATAGGAGCATCACAATATTCACATGCAGGTAGATGAAAATGTTTATAATTGCAGAATATTTCTTACATAGCTGCAGTCAGGAAAGCTTAGCACCACAATACAACACACCATTATAAATATGTTATTGTTTTAGAAAAAAATAACAGAAAAATGATGACTGTCAACCTGCAAATCTTCAAAATTGCTCCGTTTTACAAAAGGAAACAAAAAAAAAAATATATATATATATATATATATAATGCTTACCTGACTTTCTGTTCCCAAATCAGTGGGGGCATACAGGTCACTAATGCTAACAAACCTAGAAGGAAGGGTTGAAAGGACAAATGACTATTAAAATGCATTTACAACCTACCACAGGACAAAGCACTTTTACATTCTCAAACATACAATATTGTCATGTGTATTTATACTCAAATTACACATATTTTTTAAAAGTTGTATGAGTGCTATGAATGATTCTTTGACTAGGGGCAGGTACTACCTAGTTAGGATGACAGCATGACATGAATGTGATTTCTACCTGTTTGAACACCTCAGGTGTAGCTATAGTTAAATATACAAACATATGTAACATTAGAAAATATATCACAAAAAGCAAACTTATTTTAAGGACAAAAAAAAATTATAAGTAACCTTGAATAATAAAAATTAAAAAAGAAAAACATTGTTTCCATCACGTCTGTAGATTTGTGTACAGTATAGCTGCATGGTGTAAGCACCTACAATACTGTACATTCTTACATTTTTCACTGGGCGCAGAGCTTGCTATGAAAGGGATGCAGCATTTAGACATCACATCACATATTATGTATAGACATTTAGACATCACATATTATGTATACAGATGCTCCTTGCTTCATGACAAGGTTTCGTTCATGCGACCAGGTCGTTAAGAGAGGAGCATAGGAAAGACCCAATGTGCAGTGCCTGTCAGTGACAAGTTCCATGACAGCCTGCAGACCGGGGATTGTGCAGGAGTAAATTAATTTAACCTTTCTTCTAGGCTTCCTAACTACTTTTGCAAAACTTTAGGTCTTGGCTATACCAATGAGGAAACCAGACACAATGCTCTCTTATGTTTGTTACAGCAGCATCAGAACAAATCAACTAACCAAAACTGTTTCACATGAAGAACTGACAGTAAGGTTATGATTAAAAAAAAAAACAAAAAAACAAAAACATATCCACTTACTTCTGTTCAATGGGCTCCAGGAGTTCAAGTGCAGGCCTGATTTCCTTCTCTGGATCATTGGTTTCTACAGTAGTGCTTATAATAGCAATATATTTTCCTTGTGCAGCCACATTGTGTGCACTTGAAATCATACACACATAGATATCTAAGAGAAAAGAAATATATAGAGTGATTGACATATAACGTAAAATATTCAGCTCAAACAAAGTCAACGTTTAAGATTCTTTCCATATGTGTACACAATCTCACCAAAAAAAAAAAAACAATGCTTGTCACTAAAATGATAACATTGACTGCATACATTCTGTATTCTTGCTGAACTGGTTTTTGAAAGTCAGCTTCTGTGTGTCTACACAAATTTCTTATTTGGGGTTTGTGGCCCTGCTAGTCTGAATGATGATTACAAAAAGCAACCCATCAGGTTTAAGTCCCTTACATTGATAAATCCCATCCCTGCAATTAGCTTGGAGCATAAGAACTTAAAGAGAACAGGTTAGTGATAATCATAAATAAATATTGTTCAGTGTGGCCTGAATAGCCAAGAGCAGGAAAGACATCACATGTGGTTTAATAACAAAACGGGTAGTAAAATTGAGTAAATGGGTTAATTACTTTTATATTGTGTGATTTCCTCTTGTAATTCAAAAAGTAAAAAATATTTCTGCTGTCTGAAATGCAAATGACAGGGGCGAAAGCTTTAGGACAATATGGATTGCCCTAAAACTCCTCGATACAAGTGTTTTGGTCCTATCGCTTTATACATTCTTATCCTTTCCCAACAAAACCATACACTACTTACCCTTGTTGTTTTCTCCCCCAGCCTTCATCCTATCCCCCTGGTAGAGCTTAACCTCTCTATCTTATTATTATTAAACAGGATTTATATAGTGCCAACATATTACGCAGCGCTGTACATTAAATAGGGATTGCAAATGACAGACTAATACAGACAGTGATACAGGAGGAGAGGACCCTGCCCCGAAGAGCTTAAAATCTAGTAGTTGCTAGAAGCCGCTCTCTGAGCAGCTGTCCTGCATTGCACAGGGGGAGACAAAAATGCATTTACCATATGTGGAGCAGGGAGGACCCCACTGCATGGGTACATTTCAAAAAAGCCAAGAGTTGTTTCTTAAAAATTTGTTTCCGCAAATGAGGGTTTCCAAAAGCCTATCAAGCAAAAAGTAAACGGAATTAAAGGACTTACCAGACTTTCTATTGACCTGGTTTTGGGGAATGATGATCTGACAGGAGTTGGCATCATTTGTGTTCTTAATTGGGTGGCTAAGAATACAGATAACACGAATAACCTTCCCTACTTTAGTGACACGGTCTGAAACATAACTAGGGTCACAAATCAGCTGCTTGCATCTGGCAACCTAGAAAAAAAAAATGCATTATTCAGCCATTGAAATATAAATAAGTTATATTCATATAATTATAAGTACAGAGGACAAAAAGGCAAGTAAAAATACTTATAGAAGTAGGGACATTGCCTGTCCCTTTCTGCAATAAGGACCTACCGAGGCCAAATTTTTTAAGTGGAACTACTACAAACTATCACGTTTCACAAAACTTTTTGGATTTCTAAGTCATGTTGCTCCATACATGGGCAGCAACATCAGCATAATGAAATTCAGAAACACCGCACATATTCTAAAGAACTGACATGAAGCCATCAATTCTTTGTAAACATATATGTGTATTGTCTGAATTCCTTGCAAGAGCTTCTACAAAACTATTTGATTGGTGGGGAGCATTGTGCAGGAATATATATGTTGTAATTACATTTCATTGCAAGCCACATACAAAAAGCACTTGTGAAATACTTTCCTGCTCTCATTTCCTACAAGAAAGACAATGCTAACAAATCTCATTTTAAAAACAACTATTAATGAAGAGATCAGTTAATGAAGAGATCAGTTAATGAAGAGATCAGTTAATGAAGAGATCAGTTAATGAAGAGATCCGTTAAAAGAAAAATACCCACCTCCCCTTCTGATTTTACACCAACAATCCTTCCATTCTCTATAACCAACTCTTCTACTGGCTTGTTGAGCATGTAAGTTCCTCCATAAATGGCACTTAATCTGTAAAAAAAAAAAAAAAAACTATTATATATTTATCTCCACATACATTCACACAGACATACATTGTCTGTGCCTACATTATACACACACTAAACACTTGTAACAACAACAAAAAGATAAAACTGACTCGTTTAGATGAATCAGATCCGTTTCCCCATTTACTAGAACTAAATATATAAATCCTGTTTATTAAAAAATAATAACTCTTCTAGAGAAACTCTGAAAGATTCAATAGACTAGAGAGTTGTAATCACTTCCTTACCTTGCAAAACCTTGTGGCAGCTCTCCAAGGCCATAAAGTGGATAAAGATAAGGGCTTTTTCCATATCGCGCAAGGGATTCACTGTAAAGCTTAATCCTGTTTATAGTCTCAAGACAGGGCTGATTCAGATACCTACACAATAAAAAAAAATGTAACCGGTGTTAACCAGAATTATAGGTAAAATGTGGAAACATTTCTACTTTAAACGTGTGAAAGTCAATGAACTATGCAGTGAATGTTATCTATGCTTCAATTGACAAAGAAAGGAAGATGGATATACAGATCGATAACTATGTAATTTTGTGTCTTAATGGAAATATATGTGTACAGCCAACATCCTTTCCACTTTTGGAGTAAATATGAAAGGGGCAAAATCTTTCCTTTGCTGTCCATGTCCAGCTGGGCCGATTTCTGGTCACTTTCTTTCCTGGATATGTAACAAGCAGGGCAGCAGAAGTCCACAAAATGTACCTTTTAACAGATGACCCCCATTTGACAATATACTGTACTCTCACTTCTAGTTTTCGTAACAACCACAAAATGTGGGGTTTCCTGTCATTAGGGGGCCTTTTCATGAAGGCAAACAACTACGATGTTTCTGTTAACCACACACTGAAAGTGTAGAACGCCACAGACCACATCAGTGATATTTTTGTGTTTCAATACCATACGTTAGGACAATTAGAAGGTAATTCTACCTAGTAAGGACACAGATATTAAAATCTGACAGAAGATCTAATCCCTCTATAATCTATCTACCTCTGAGAAAAGGTAACTTTTTTTCTTGTTCATCTAAGCAGAGCCTGAAATGTGAAACTTCTGTGTTACTGCATACTGAATCACATTTTTAAAGTGAAAAGATATGGCCAGCCATCAGGACATTTCACATTTTAATAGTACCCACCAGTGATGCCCCTTGTCCCCACTTATTTTTAGAATAACCCCTAAGCCTCTCAAACTTTATCTGCTCAAACCCAGATATTTTGGCTTTCATTTAGCTGGCTTGCATCAAAAAGTTGCTACATTTACTTTTGTGCTCTCCAAACTCTTCATATCATTGTCCAACCTACAAAAGAAACTGAAAGGCTTTGGGTCCTCACCAAAGCTTCAAACCTAATCTTCAATATTAATTATTAAGTTTTAAATTAATTTATTTATGCCAAGCCACAGGCTCCCTCCTAAGAGCCATAAACTGATGTCCTAATTACTTTTCAATTGGGCTACGGAGGTCAATAAATATTTGGGCATATTGCTGGAACCTGTACTCACTGATCTTTGAATTGTATCGGGGGAAACAAGCAGCCACAGCAGCTGACACATTACAGAAGGGGTCGGCAAACTCCGGCCTTTAGGTCAGATACGGCCTAGCCGACAGTGTGGTGGCTCCCTTCCCTACTTACTGCGGCCGGCAATAACACTTCCGCCACCGGGGTAAATAAGGAACATTCCCTCTCCTCTGTATGCATTGTGGAGGAGAGGGATTTCCCTTCAGGGGACGTTCCTGGTAGGGGCAGAGCTATTAGGGCGGGACTTGAGAGAGAATACAGCCTTGTGTGCTCCTGCCTACCCCTGAAATGGCCTAGTGGCCAAAAACATTTGCTGACCTCTGCATTACCGGATGACACTACCACCAGGTTGGAACAATGCTCACCCTTTGACAAGATTGAAATGATAGTGTGCGGGAGAGGGGGCAGTAAGATATTCTTTCTACATGCAATGCATAGTCATCTCCCCCCTTCAAGTTATACTTCACCCTATCTGATGGAATAGGAATCAGAACTAAGGGTCACTCTCTAACCATCTAAAAACAATAACATTAAAAATCATAATTTAACTACTTAAGTACTTTGTTGGGATGGAATAGTGGTATACTTCAGGTTGTGTACACAACAGACTAATTAAACTAGAAAATTAAACATATGGCATGGTCCTCTCCTCCTGTGTCACTGTCTGTATCCGTCTGTCATTTGCAACCCCTATTTAATGTACAGCACTGCGTAATATGTTGGAGCTATATAAATCCTGTTTATTAATAATAATAATGTGTATAATTACAATTACTCAGCATCTAGGTACAATAAAGAATAACTATAAAAAATAATTAATAAAAAAAAGAAAAAGAAAAGGAAACTCACTCATCAGTCCTGTACAGAGCCAGAGCATGACCTGTGAAATCAACAACATCCTGGCCCAAGTCAAACTTCTTGTAAACCTCTTGCATAGTAGTTTTCTTAGGGTCAACTCCTTCCATTGTTTTTGGATCATTTTCATCATAATTTGCCACAAAGCCAAGGAACTTCTTAAACCTTCTCTTCTCGAACAAGCCCATCAAACCTTGAGTGGAGTAATAAACAGTTAATGGTGGCCGTGATTTAATAAAGCTCTCCCAGACTGGAACAGATGGGACATGTCTAAAATGGGAGAACCTGGGTGATCCAGCAAACCAGAAATGGATTTCTTAAAATGATCTGCTATTTTTTGGCAAATGTTTTCAATCATGGACCAGTCCATTCCAGGTTTGCTGGATCAACGTGTATGTCTATATTCTCCAGTTTTGGAGAGCTTTAATAAATCAAAAGACCAAAGACCCCATAGAAAAAGATTATCAGTAACCCAATATAGTGACTGCTAGAACCAGATGTGATCCTAGCTGAAATAAAAGCTACTTACTGGATGCCAGAGCCTCTGCTTCTGTTGAAGGAACCTTGTAGATCTTTCCTCCTTTGTAAACAAAGCTGCCCTCAATTACCTTGAAATCCAGATAGCGGGTAACTTCAGTAAACAGAAGCATTTTCACCAACTGACCTGAAAAAGACGACAATGAGGCACCATTAGTACTAATATTTCAATATCTATAGCTAAAAGAGTTTCCATCAGGAAACTACCTCACAGATGAGAAGTATAAAACTGCAAAATGGAACATTTTTCAACAGACATGGGCAATTTAAAACTAGGTCATTGCTTTAGCCACAAACTTCAACTATTAAAACAAAGGCCAGGGGTTGGCCTTTAAAACCCCTGGAAATTAAAATTAGTTCTTATAGAACAGTCATGTGGCAGAAAAAAAAAAGTTATACATACATTAAATCTAAACTAGTAAAATGTGTCAGAAGCATCTCATACTATACAATAAACTATATTGTTTATTACTACATACTATATTACAGTGTTTTTCCCCTGTAATCATTTACAAATCTGATTATAATGACTCACAGACATTCACCACATTTCCCAAAGGTTTAATTATTTCCTTTTAGGAGTCCTTCTGATACCAAAATCTAGCATCAGAACCAGAAAGTGTTCTGTGTAACAGAGATGGTGCCATCAGATGGGTATTCCTGCTTGTTGACCCCGTAATTTACAGACTGCAGGTTTTTTTCAACTTGGTTTGGCATTAACCCAGAGCCTTTAAATATCTGAGCAGAAAGTTGCTATATGTGTTTTCTATTGGAAGAATATTAGGTAACTGCACATTTATGGCACACTCACAGTGAATTTTGGTAGCAGCAAAAGAAATAAAGTTGTCACAGGTAGTAATAGTTCATCTGACAAAACAGTAGAGAACACAACAGATTTATATTTTTTTAGGGGCCATCTGTAATAAGCGTCTGTAAAATAATGAGAGACTCAGAGGTCCCATTTTTTTTGGTGCTTGCATATGTACTTACTTAGAAGGAATTTATCTGCCTATGAACTGATGCTGAACTGACTACAGGAGGATTAAAATGGTCAAGATAATCTATCAGCCCTAAAAGGTTTACAAGAAGATAAACTGCTTCTTACCCCCAGCCATAAGAAATTTAGGAACCAGATCAACGTTCCAGTCTCTTCCCCGTCCCATTGACTCTGGGGGGCTTCCAGGGATATTAAATGTTTTGTACAACTAAAAGATAAAATAAGGGTACAATAAACACTACATGGACAGAGAAGGAAATAAATCTAATTCAATACAGCTGATTAACTAAAGAAAAAGAGTTTGCCTGGACAAAGAAAAAAATACAAAATTATTGGTATTCCAGTAACCCGACTCTCTCCTCTACAATCTATTATGCTGCAATCTCTTTGTAGTTCTCTTCATTGGCTTCAAATTCACCTTTAAATCAAATTCAATCAAATCCCTCCACAGTTCTTGTTCTACTTACCTTTATGACCTGTTAGAAAAATACTCCCCTAGCCGCTCTCTTCGCTCCTCCAACGACCTACTGACTTCCTCATTAATAACCTCATCACACGCACAGCTCCAAGACATTTCTAGAGCTGCCCCGACTCTCTGGAATGGTCTTCCTCGTTCTATTCGCCTTGCTCCTACTTTCTGCACTCAAAACCCATTTTTTCAAACTTGCCAACCCATCTTCTGTTTCCTAAACCCTCACTACTCCCCACCACTACATATCTCCCCTCTTATTGTGTGTAACTTCCCCCACCTGCAAGAGTGTAAGCTCTTGAGGCAGGATTCTCTCCTCCTCTTTTGTCACTGTCTGTATCTGGCTGTCATTTGCATTCCTTATTCAATATACAGCAGCTGCTTAATATGCTGGTGCTATATAAATGCTGTTTATAAATAATAATACATTTTTAAAAAAAATGTACAACATTTCTACGATATAAGAAAAAAAAAAGTTCTGGATGTTTTGTCTTTGGAAAACAATCTTCAAATACAAAAAAAATCCATGTTGATCTCCTAGAAAAGCAGTGAGCTCGTATTCTACTTCTATGAGCTAACAACCATGATTCTACTGGACTGAAGTATCCGCTTTGCCTGAGTTCTCCTCTGCTTGACTACAGAACACCTCTCTCCTTATGTTATGTTGATAAAGAGAGGGTGTTCTTTAGTTTAGCAGAACTGTGCAGACTGAGGAAATTGCATTAGATTTCAGTGCAAATTAACTTATTTCACATAGTTAAACAAATTAACAAATATATGCTGGAGCACATTTTAATGCAAACAAGAGTTGAACTTGCATACCATTTAGTTCAATTTTTTCTATATTAACCAGAGAAACCACATTCCACTAAGGTTCCTTTTGAAAGTAGACAAGCTATCAAGTCATTAGTCACTAGGTTGTCATTAATAAACCAATAACTTCCATTACATATTATGTGTGCAGAAAAATAGAGTCGTCTTACATCTTCCAGGGGTGTGATGGAAGCACTTTCTCCACCATAATAAGAATTGCGATCCATATGCAAGACCTTCTTGCCATTTACGGACATTATCCCTGACAGGATGCATTCCTACAAGATAAAACACAGGTATCTATTATGAACAGAGAAAAGCAAAAAATAAAAATAAAACTGTACAGCTAATAGTTGTAGGCCACATAATTGGGGTAATAAAGGTGAAAATCCCAACTGTTTAAAAAAAAAATAAAATAAAAAAAAGGCTGGAGTAATCTCAAAATCATATGTTCTTATGCGTCCAAGTCTTGCAAGAGACAAAATGCCAGCTCCTAATTACAAGGCTGAACATGTGCGAAGAGATGGCCAGACTATGAACCTAATTAGGCACCTAGTCAGGCTAGGATTTAGGCCTAACTGATATTTACCAAATGTGGTAATTATTAGACACAGATATCAACTACAACAAATGCTCAACAGTAGTTTGACAAAAAATAGAGACATTGGAAGAATTGCTGATTCTAGCACTGCAGCAGGCTTGGGGGTAAAGTGGTGTCAGACCAGAGGAGCAAACAATCTCTGCAATTCATGTTTTGGGCTGGCAGTGGGAAGCAATTAAACTACTACAGTTTTAGTTCAAATCGCAATTAAGCATTTTGCTTAATATTCAAATCCTTTAACTAAATTTTGTAAAGCCAAAACTGAGAAGATGGGCTCTTACAGATAGGACCTGCTACGTCTTTTCTGCAATAAAGCAAACTTGGTTGGTGTCCTGATCATGCTTATGCACTGGAGTTGTGTCATTCCAGCTTGGCCAGACAAGACAGCCAAAGATCTCAAAACCCAGAAATGGACTGAATAAAGATGTCAATGCAGGCAAAGGAGAAATGAGAATCAAGTTTACGTTTACTTTAAAACCATGTTGGGCTACACCAGAAATTCATAACAAAAAATATTTCATCTTTTGATCATTTATGCAAAATACACAAAGAAAGTAGATCAATATATTGATTTCTTGTTATTTCAAACTGCTTCATACCTTTTACACATTCCAGGCAGACTCACCATAAAGGCCTATTTACCATAACTACAGCCACACCACATCAAAAAAAGAAAAAAAAAAGTTGAGACAAAAGTCATGCACTTCTTTTGGTGTGCTGTTGTGTTAGACTAGTGGTCGCCAACCAGTGGTTTTGGTGCTCCGTGTCTCTGGCCGATGGCGCCCCCCTACGGGGTCAGGAGAAGGTCCCCACTAGGGAGTCCTTCTCAAAGCGGGGTCCAGAGACAAGGACCGCTTTCCCTGTATGGATCCCAGGCTCAGGGCGGTGGGTGGGTTGCAACTCTGGACACAACCCACCCACTTTCCCATAGAGGGATCGACTGATATATGAAAATTAAAGCGTACCTAAACTCAGAATTTTCACTTAACATAAAAGGTTAAATAAAAATTAGGTTTGAATTTATATTCTTGTAATTAATATGCATTGTCTGTAAAAGTCCAAGTTGCAGAGGTAGATTCTCAGATTTTGTGTATTTGTTCAAAGATTTATGGATGTAGCCTTGCATCAAACTAACAGGCTGGTTAAACTTCAAAAGTGTTAATAAAAATTCTTTTTTTTTTTTTTTTTTTGTTTTTTTTTTTTCTGCAACACCAAAAACAAAATCACCTAGGTGATCGAGAATGAATGGGATCGTAGAGCCTCCCGGGAGGCTCTTGGCTGCTCCTTCTGTGAATGCCTGAGCATCAAAAGGGAGAAGGAGCCTTTTCATCAAAAGGGAAAAAAGTTTTTTCCCAATCTACGCCAGCCGAGATAGGCGTTAAAAACACCCGGAAGAGGAGAAGATGGTGGCGCCATCCAGATACCAGATCTTTAGGGTGAATACGTTTTTTTCCTCGCAGTTTACTTCCGCTTTAAAGTGGAACTAAACCCATGATTACTCACCTAACCTCTTTCTATTACAAGGTGCTGCCATCTTTCTTCTTTACTTGAAGATGATCTCCAACAATGTTGAGAGGACGTAACACTCATACGAACGGAAGAGAGTTCAATAATTCCCGGCACGCAATGGAAGCCAAGATTGCCAGTTCTCCCTGGCAACCAATGCAGGGCTGCACATGCAGAGCTTAGCAACAGCTGGGCGGTAATTAGGCAGGTAAGAAAAATGATTGCACTTGTTGTTTTATCATATGCTCAATTTAAATTGTCCAGGTCTGAAACAGGTTCACTATAATGAACATGGTAATGATTACAAAAAGAATTATAAAAACAAAACTGTTGCACACATTTCGAATTACTGAACATATAAAAAGGAAGAAAGAAAAGAAACGGAAAAAAAAACAGAAAACACACACACACACACACACACAACAGCATACAATATGCAAAAGAAAAAAGTCTTTGGTAGCTCTATTCAGAAAAACAACAGCATAACAGGAAAAAACCTCCCCAGATTCTATGATCTGAAACATTTACCATGTCAGCACAATGTTGAAGGTTAATAGTTCAACAGGGTAGTAAAGAGATAAATCACAATCACTTGTTTACACTTTAATACAAATCCTACAACACAGTGAAAATTTGCCTTTTCCATGCAAGGCAAAGCAAAAAGGTTTTTTACAGCTCAATACTCTAGCTACATATACTTACTTCCCCCCTTTACTCCCTTTCAGCTCTTTTCACCCGCGGAAGAAAGTAAAAGAAGAAAGTCTGAAACAGGTAAAACACACAATGCTTTGCTGGCTCATTTTTAAATATACTTGTAGAGGCAGCACGTTATCATATATGACTATGATCTTTATAAAAACGCTCTAATCTTGGTTTCAAGGGGAAGTGAAGGATGTGACAAATACATTTACGTCAGGTTCTTGAACACCATCATAACAAAAGACATCCAGATGTCTGGACCCTATAGTAGTGGATCCCCAAAAATTAAAGCCTAACCCTTTGATTCATGTCAGCTCAGCATGTGAAAAAATAAATTCCTGGGGCATTAAAAGGAAAAAAGCAAGTGTGCAAAGAATTGGGCCCCTTTCAGAATTCATCTACCATCTTTATTATGTGTCAGAGGGTTCGACAATTGCTACAAATATGGAAAAAACACCAAATGACACCCTGGATAAAAATACAAGTATGCCAACCATTCAGACCATGTTGCTGATTAATTTAGAAAAAAATTTACCAATGACTCAAAGATTTCCCCTTACACACTAAAACAGGATATCTAAACCTTAAAGTTGTCAGGAAGTGGAGGTCACCCATTTAAAGTTACACAGAAATTGGAGAATCTATGACTACAACAGTTACATGACAACAAAAACTAACAATTCCTAATGCAGAGTCAGCCCTCCTAAACATACAATCACTTTATCCTACAGTGAACACACACCACCATCATCTTAATATTTCAGAAACTGACGAACTGCTGGGATTTTCACACACAATCATCTCTGCAGTTTACGATGAATGGTCGAAAAAAAGTGGTTGGTGGTCCTCAGGGCCAAAATGCCTTGTTGATGCCAGAGGTAAAGAGGAGAATGGCCAGGCTGGTTCTAGTTGATAGAAAACAGTATTTTTTATTTTCATCGGGGTAGTGTGTGGTGGATATCTTTGATTTTTTGCTTAATATTTTGATTGTGCCTAACCCTGGTTTATATAGGTATTTGAATAAAAGACTTTTTGAGTTTTCGGCACAAATATTGAAAATATAATTGGTAGTACAAGATTCATACAAAATTATGAAAGAAAATATTTAATACCGGGATACTATATGTATGTACTGGAATATACTATAAACTGTATTTCTAGCAATTCTTAAACAAAATATATTTATAACTAGAATGTATATTTCACCGCAAGAAAACAGTTTTGTCCCGCTTCTGTCAAGTTCCAACCGTGATCCACTTGATCCTATATGAGATACTGCTTATCATAACAATCATGCTGGCTCCTTTCATTCATCTCTAACTCTCTGTATATACTTCCAGACAAAACATATAGAGAGCGTCCCTGCTCTCACCCGACTTACAGGGACGGGGGCACCCTGGAACTCTGGGGTGCAACTTAGGCAAGCCTACCCTTCGCTGGGGACAGCTTTGCCCTTTCCCCGTATATCCCCGTCTTCTTAGACGGGGATGCTGTGCTGGAGACGGCTGCTTGCCTTTTCTAGCACTGAGCCGAGTGACAGGAGACCCGTCCTCTCCCAACAAGTGACGAGGTACGAGTGGGTGGCGCTTTACGCGCTGCCACCCATCCCGGCGTCACCAGGCCAGCCCCCACAGGCATCCCCATGCTGCCTACGTGCACATGGAGTATGGGAGGTCCCTAGGTCCCTAGCCATCCTCCTATTAAGAAATCCTGTTTAATAATAATAATAATAATAATAATAATAATAAAGGAGGATGCCTTAGGAACCTTTAACAAGGCTGTATCTAAACAAGCAAACAATCCTCTCCAGCACCAACAAGAGGAGATTTCTCTGTAGAATCCAGGTATATTTCATTTATGGGTACTTCTGCTTTCATTGAATACAATTTATTATGATTATGAATACTATACCTAATAGAAAAAAACAAAATATTGTTTTATTCTTAGTATGGTACCTACGCTGTGGAAGCTTACATGGCAAACCTACTTTGCCGACTGTATCTGCTAGGGATTATTTACTATCTCTTCCCTGGAAACTGAGACCTGTTTGACCTGTGCTACTATTCAGCATTACATTAGAAATAGAGTTTACTTCATCTACAGGTAGGACAGCAATTCCTACTTACTTTTCAACCTTACTTATATGATTACATATAAATATATACCGTATTTTTCGCTCTATAAGACGCTCCGGAATATAAGACGCAC
>NC_092859.1:112607272-112649180 GCF_032062135.1 Pyxicephalus adspersus
TATGATCTATGTATATAGTACAGTCTTCTAAAAGTCAGATTTATTTGTATCTACTTCACTAAATAATATACAAATGGTGTCACTTTCTATCAACTCTACTATTTGAATGAAATTGGATGTAACATATGATTTCTGTACTGTTTAACAATGCAGTGTATTGAACCTTTACATTTATGTTTGTAAATTTAGATCACCTGAACCCTTATGTATACAGAACTTTTTGTTGACCTATCACTACCCCTGAGAAGCCCACTATGGCGAAACCCGTAGGGTACCATGGTTGATATGAATGGGTTCATACCTACTTACACCATTTCATGGTGATGTATAGTTGTTTAATGTCAGTTGAAATCTGTATAGCGCCTTAGTAGGCCTGAACAAAACCTTGTATGTATCACAAGAAACTATTGTGACATACAGAGAAAAGAATATAATTTTCTTTCATAATTTTGTATGAAACTTGTACTACCAATTATAATTTCAATATTTGTGCTAAAACTCTATCTTTCTCTGACTTTTATTCAAATACCGATAGAAAACAGTAATATAATGACCACTCATTACAACTGGGATATGCAGAAATGCATCTCTAAAAGCTCAACACATTAAAGCTGATGGACTACACGAGCAAGAGATCACATTGGGTGCCATTCCTGTTAGCAAAAAAAAGGAACCTGAATCTATAATTCACACGGGCTCATCAAACTTGGACATAAAAAGATTGGAAAACCATTGCCTGGTCTGATGAGTGTCAATTTCTGGAGAAACATTTGCATGGTAGGGTCAGAATTTGTCATCAATAACATGAAAGCATGGATCCATATTGCCTGGTATTTAGTTGTGTAAGACAACTGAGACAAACTTTGAGCCTTTTAGTACCAACTAATCATCGTTTAAATGCCACAGCCAGCCATGTCCATCCCTTCATCCTGCAGTATACCCATCTTATGATGGCTACTTCCAGCAGGATTATGTTCCATGGTACAAATATCTCAAAGTGGTTTCTTAAACATAACAAGGAGTTCACTGTATTTAAACAGTCTCCAAACTCACCAGATCTAAGGTCAACAGTGCACTTTTGAGATGTGATGAACTGGAAAATTTGAATCAAGCAGTTGAAAAAACTGCAGCAACTGAATTATACTACTTTGACAATACAGACCAAAAGCCCTGAGAAACATTTCCAGCACCTTGCTGAATCTATGCCATCAGGAACAGCAAGGTAAATGAGGCTCCAACTTGGTATTAGCAAGATGTACCTAATAAAATGGCCAATACATGTATGCTTCGATAGCCTGTGTATTTGGGGTGAAAGACAAGACAAAGTTCACTGTGTAGGAATATATTATTCCACCGAGGCACTAGTAAATAAAGATATGAAATAATCAGTAAATAAACACCAGCAGAACACAGAACCTTTCGGGGGTTCCTATGTCTCGCATTCCGGGAGGCCCCTGGCGGCTCCTTCTGCGAATGCTCGATTTTGGGTATGTGCAGGAGAATTTTTTTTTTTCAACTAAGGGGAAAAAAGATGCCGATCTCACACTTGCCGTGAGATTGTTTTTTTTTCTCCCCCCATTACAGTGGGCTACGTCGCCAATCTGGTACCTTTGCAGTGCTAGATTGAGTGATGCAGCAAGAAGCCCGGAAAAGAAGACCGAAGATGGGCGGCGCCCGGCGCTGAAGACTCTCAGGACGGTGCGGGACTGGATCGAGGAAAAGTCCAGCACCATCGAGGGATCTGTACGATGTGATTTTTTTTTGTATTTTTTTTTTTTTTTACACTTTAGGAAAAAATAATTTTTCAGGTAATGTCTTGCAAGTTTTGCATTATTTCTAAAAAGAAGAACCCAAAAGATAGCACAAACAAGCAAATTTAGAGAGCTCATCATCATAGCAGGCAGACATTTTCCAACATCATCCATAAGGATTTTGTGATTTGTTCCACCTTGATCCTAAACATATAGAAATCAGACTCCAGTAGTCATTTCTCTAGTGCAAGCTACAGTAAAGAATTTTCTATGTATACAAAGTGCTACTTTCCCTGTACAGAGGCAAAGCATCAAATCATGTGAACGAATTTCATTACTTTCACAACCTACAATTCTTAGGGAGCTTTTATGTGAATGGAGAATTAGTGAACATTGCTGTGCTAGACTGGGGGATCATATTAGATAGAATATGCCTTCCTAATGAAATTGTTACCTTGCAAAACAATGTTTGGGAGTAAAATCTACTTAGCAGTAATATTCACCCTTTTGTAAGGCCGGTATAGCAACTAAGGATAAGTCAACACATTACCCAGTTTCATGTTACTACCCATAATTCTGCAAGAAAACCTAATCCAAAGAAGTACAGCTCTGTTTACCAGCATTATGTACATATTAACTAAAAACAGCTTCAATTTACTTAATAAACAGCAAAGATAAAGGATCAGAAAATGAGTCCCAGAAGTACGCCTAAAAGCCACAGCACGAATGTGTACATGCTTCAAATGTATGTGTGACCAAAATAATACAAATAATATATTCAGTAAAACTCTTCTATACTTGCACATTTACCTATAATTTCACTGCAAGTACAGAAAAAATAAGTGTAGCTCTTGCCAGAATACAAGGCTGCATTTAAATCTAAAGCAATGATTATAAACATCTTTCCTGCTCCTCATCTACATAAGGAGGGGGGGGGGGGGTTATTCAGCAAATAAATCTGAGGGCAGAGAACACTACCATGCTGCAAAAGCAATATTCTGTACATATGTATGTTTCTGTACTTGCAGGGTTTTGTGAAGGACAAACATTCACCCATTGCAAAGATGTTATGACTGATGGATTACATTTCACTAGAAAACACAAAAAAGAAATACCATGTAGGATCAGGATTATTGAAGGACATAAGGAATTATATAATATTTACAATAATTCCTACAGTCACTAAATTTTGCTGGAAGCCACACTAATTCCAATAATGTTGAACATTAAAATTAAAAAGTGATAATTCATTAATGTAGTTAAAAAGACATAATGACAGTATATTTTTACTTTTTTTTTTTTTTTTAACTATTGTTATATGGATATTTTAATTTTGTACCATTCTCTCCAACAAAAGTGACAGGTGTTTAAACAAAACTGGAAAATATAAAAAAGCATGTGACCACGTCACCATTGTAAGCACTCCAGCAGTATTGCTGATAAAACTGAACACTATTACTAGTATAATAGTATACTATAAGTATAAACCACACAACATTTTTAGTGCTCCTGGTTATGTAAAAAGACGTTGTATCCTTTCCTATTGGGAGAAAAGTGACAGTGACTTTGTAAATGTTATTCTTCTCTTAGTGCAGCCAGTGTCAGCTGACGCCAAAAGCTAAAAGGAGCAGTGACACCACTCTCTGTCAGGGTTTGGAGTTGGACATAATGAATGGCTTTTAGAACTGAGATCTGTCTGAATTTAAGTCATCTGGGATGTTGACTCCAAGTATGACCTAGACTGTGACTTCCCTATTTTTATTACCAATAATAATGTTTCTATATTGATTGATCGCATGAAACATACAAGGCATTTCATGAAAGCCAATGTGAGTGATCAGTGTTTATTGGCCTTCTCAGCATTTTACAGCAATCTGAAGGCGGTCTGCTTAAATACATATATTACTGAGGTAGGGACATTGGGGACAGCCCCTTTTAGGGACAGCTAGTGACACGACTATGGACTTTGTACAGCGCTGTGTAATATGATGGCGCTATATAAATACTGTAGAGCCATCCAGTGCCCCTCTACCCTTATATGCTGCACTCCAGGAAGTGCCATGCTAAAGTACAGCCCTTGATAGAAGTATGTATGGAGAACACATACTGGTTATCTTTTGGGCACAACTTAGGGCAACATGGAGGTAATGTGCAAGTGAATGTGAGCAGAATCTCTTTTAATAAGAGTTTGCAGGAAACAGACAACACCTCTGCTCTCGGGGGAATCATGACAGATGTACAGGAAATGTATATATAAAATGGTAGTACAGTATAATCCAGATTCAATTATATAAACAATACATTTAATAATAAATCAAACTGACAATAGTTACACGTTTATACATATTACAAGTCAAAATTAAACTTTTTGTAAAGTATATTCTGGATTAGAATTATATTGCATATTATCTCAGATGGACTTCACACACAAAACTACGCATTGGACTTTAATCTTATAGCACAGGAACAGATTGTTATGATTTATCTGTGAAATTGGTAGGAGATCCCTGTAACTTCCCAGCGAGCTTAGGAAAAATTCTCCTCCTTTACCAACAGGGACAGGAAAAACAATCAGGACATTAAGTGGAAGGTTCTGTTCTGTGTGTTTCCTGTCTCAGTCGGGGGGAAGGAGCAGTCTCCTAGCTCAGAATGGAGGAAGAAGGGAATAGATGTGGATAGAGATCAGTACAGAAAAGATCCATCTTCTTTTGCGCAGCAAGGATCTTTGGCCAACTTGTTCATGCCAGGGTGACAGAACTTCAGACATTCATCCAACCTGCCACATGCAAGGGAAGCTGAAAATGCCAGGTTTCTTTGGCAACCGAAGTTGACGCTGCGCATCTCCGCTTTTTCAATCACATCACCTGTCCCTTGCTGCAATACTCACCTGCCTGGTCCTTTATTTTGTAAAGTGGGAATTTAGTTCTACTTTAACCCCATATCACATTTCACGGAGAAACTGGAGAACAGTCCATTCACTGGCTGATCTTCCCGATACAAGGTTATATTTTTTCTTCAAATACATATTGTTGAAATCACTGGTATTACACATCAATCAATATTGTAAAATTGTATACATTAATGACCAGAATGAATGCCAGCAGCCAAAGTGGACACAGGAAATCCTTTACAAGATGATTATGTGAGCTGTAAAATGACCCCACCCATATAATACGGTCTTTGTACGAGAACACTGCTGTCTTTGTAGCATGCAAGGGGTAACTCATGTCCTGAGCTGTCCTAAGGCAACTCCATTCATTGCAGCTCTTTTTTATTGCCATATGATTAGAACAAACACACATTTTGACCATACAAAGAACATGAGAGAATGGATGAATATTTAGTGTAGTTATTTCCAATGCTAATAAGTAATTACATAGCCAGCCATTCACTGGCAGTGGAACTAAAAAAGGGGAGCGCTCCCCCATTTGCAGAGGGTAAAAAGAACTGAACCAGCTACCCACAATTCCACTTTAAAAATTTAGATTGGGGTGGGTTTTATAAGGACAGGCAATGCCCCTTCTGCAATAAAACATAATCGCCTGCCTGATCGCTCCCCTAAACTAATAAAATTATTGGTTGCCAGGATTATCCCATGGATTCTGGCACTGAATGAACTCCTTAGCAGGAGTAACGCCATCTCTGCCCGGCCAATCAAGGTGGCTGAAGATTGGAAAAAAGGAAGAAGATGGCAGAGCCTGCAAAGGAGTAAATACAGCTGACTTAGGTTCTGTTTTAAGGGCGCATTTCCCTCACAATGAAGAGAATTCCTCTCATCTCCTGTTTTGTCTACAGGACATAAAGTAAAGGGAAATCTCAATAGGATGCACATGGCACCCCACACAGAATTTTAAACATCACCTACTTAAACCAAAACATTTTTAACCTCAGATAACTTCATGCATTTTGCAGATTCAAATATCTGATCACTTTCTGAAGTCCTGATGTAGATTGTGTACACCAGGCTTTGCAAGCTACGATTACTAACTTGTACGCGGTGGAGTTTATTTTGAAAGGCAGGGCTACGCGATCTACTCGCCTTTAGGATCTACCGGTAGATGGCGATCCATCTGTTGGGCACCCGTGGTCTATACCAAGAGGATTTCTTTGATGTTTATGTTTGTGGAAATTTCCCCCAAAAGATTTAACACACACATAGGGAAGTTACAGCAAATCTCACAGTTAGGGAAATTCCAGTCCCGGGCATGGAACACGGCCTGATTTTCACTTGTCATCCAAACTCCAATCTGATACAATGATTAATTTAAAGGGAAATCGTCAGGAAACTGATCTGATTTTAGGGGCTCCTATAGGATGTGTTGGCAAACATCAGTTGAAGTTACACATGTCATGTATATTAGGAATCAAATCCAAAAGGCATACAGATCATTTCCTAAAAAAAAAAAAATGCAAAGGGCAAATACCCGAACACATGAGGAAATCAATGGAAAGTATATTGTGTGGCAGATCTGCGCATGTGTACAAGGACAACTACAAATAAATGGGAGAATCTCCTCAGTGGGTAAAGGGAAAAAAAATAGAAACACACTTTGGGCTCTACTTAGAAAACAGGGAATCTGACATTTCCTCATACGTTCCCTTGTGGGAATCTTCCAGGTCCATGTGTTTTAATGGCTGTAATTGATCCCCACCAGGGAATGTATGCGGGAATGTATGCGGGAACGTCAGATTCCCATTTTTAATAAAAGAGCTCCTAAAACTTGAGTAAATGTAAAAAAATAAAAAATGTAAGCAGGCAGGTAAACAAATGCAAAAGATGACCTTTCTGCAAAAAAAATTCACAATTTTTTTTACTATACACTAAGCACAGCTCAGTGTATGATGCCGCGTATGCTGGAGCACCACCAGAAGAAATAACTCCTGTGCGCATGTGTAGTTATGACATCGTACTGGCCTGGCCAATCAAATGACCCCAAACACAGAACAGGATGGGGTAAATATGCCTGTGATGGAGCGAAGACAGGCGGGTTTTGTTAAAAATTAGTGATCAGGCGGGTACGTTTATTTTACTGTAGAAGAGACATCACCTTTCTACTAGAAATGTTTTATTTTTGTTCTGCTTTAAAAGATAAAATATATCCACATCCTGTGTTCAGATATAAAGGGGCAATCCAACACAAGCAGCATCAGAAATGTACCAATTTCCCCCACAATAACAAAGAGGTGTTCTGCATATCTGCCTGGATTGTATATAAGACACCAGACCTAATATTTATTGCTGCAATTACCCTACATAACCTGCCCAGTAGCGGAGCAGTGATGGGCACCGGGGCAGGATGAGGCAATGGTGACAGGTCAGTGTGCAGGGAGTTGCCCTCAGTATGGGGTACAATGCAGCAATATACAGGGCTGTGTGCACCGTCACCAGGCAGGCCGGAGCAGGTGGGGAGTGTCCACCATCTCTAGGCCTCGCTCTGCCTGATTCTGCGGAGAAGCAGAAGGCCAAGACGTGGAGGTGTCCCCGAACCACATGCAGGCATGTTCTCACCGTCAGGCCGGTACCGAGCACGATGACGTCGTATTCCTCATTCATGTTGTCGGCAGCGGGTGATTTGGGTGTCAGAAGCAGAAAAGCCGGGGGCGCGCTCACTGACTGGCGGATCCGGAAGCGTTTGCAGAGCAGAAAGCGGGGGCGCGCACGACCGCCCACTCCCAAATTACACCACACGTCACTAGCCAGCCAATCAGAACCGCCGCCAGGGGCGAGCCGCTGCGAATCTCTGCGTTTCCTCAACAGCACCCATTGGTTTCCGGATACGTCATCAAAGCCAAGTTCATTGGTTCTTGGGCTTGTTACAAGGAGGAGGTTTACTGTCACCTGATTATATAACAAGCTTTATTTAAATAAAAAAACAGTGTTCATAACAGGCTGAGGTGCTCAGTTTTAAATCATTATTGTTGTTATAAGTGCCTGTGCACATTAGCCAGGGAGTTTTAAAGCAATGGGGACCATGTTTGTCAGGAGTAAAAATGAAGTTGTCAGAACAAAATAGAAAGAAAATCTTCCAATGGGGTACTATGGGCCATTTCAGTGAGCTGCAGGGGTCTTTAAACCCCGATTCAAAAAAATCGGAGCTGCAGGGACCCTTTGTATGTGTGTGGCTGCCCATTTCATAAAAGCAACATGTCTGACCATGGCAGCTGTCTTCTGAAGATCTGCACCATGGACGCAGGCAAAGCCGTGTCCAGATTTTGTTGATGGCGGTGCAGTTTGCCTCTCCCGGGCACATAATAGCTGATTGCTGTGTGTCTGGGAGATGTCAGCTACAAAATTTTATACTATGATCCTGATTTATTAAAGTCCTCCAAGGCAAGAGCGTATGTACTTTCATTAGTGAACCTGGGTGATCCAGCAAACCTGGAAAAGATCTGGTTGCTAACAAATGACTTGAAATTAAATCCATTCAAAGTTTGCTGGATCACCCAGCTATCCTGGAGAGGATATTCTCACTTCCTGTTGGGTCTTTAAGACAGGAAATGAAGGTAGGTGGTCTACAATGGGAGACAGATGGAAATCATGAAAGATACATTTTAAAAACACCAACAAAAATTTTGAAACCAGGAAGAAATAATTTGAAGATATAATACATGCAGTGTAGTCAGTCACACAGTTTGTAGACCTGGAAGTGAAACTCTGCATGCTGTGCATCCAATATAATTACCAACATTAACATTATTAAGAGGAAGGCTAAGGTTGCTAAAAGAAAAATGTGATGCATCGCACCTACTGGGCTCATAGGGGCTTGGATGTGGCTGCACTGTGTATGGCTTGTAGCAGGGCACCTTCCATCTTTTGAATTGGTAGGATATTTTAAAAAATAGGCCGGGGGTTACACTGAGGAGATAGTGGGTATAAAAGAAGAACCGTCATTGGTAGCCGCGGGAGTAGAAATAGCCCCATTTTCGGTGTCAGTGTGATACAAACAAGTCCTCCAATTGGTCAGTCGAAGTTAAACATGGTATAATTGAAAGTAAAATTAAAGTGCTGCGTAATATATGTTAGCGCTACATCAATCCTGTTTATTGATAATAATAATATTAATAATATTAATAAATATGCTCCACCATTAGTGTCAGCGGTAGTAAAATGAGCCCCATTAATAATGACAATGGGAAGGAAAAATGGCTCATCATTGGCCTCTGATGGATTAAAAATAAACACCAATTTATTGGTGCCAATGGGATAAAGTCTCACTAAAGGTTTCAGGATAAAAAGGAAAACCATTGGTAAAGAAATTAACCCCCAACTCTTTAGTGTCAATAGGCGCAACATATTAAATCATTTACACATAAAATTTCCCTGGTAGCTGTCCTAGTAGCTGTCCTGGTAGCTGTCCTGTCCTGTGGCACAGGTATATACAGTATAGATGTCATCTATCACATGCATTAAAGCCTACCTAAACTCAGAAATTTCACATTACATAAAAGGGTAGCCAACCCTTTTATGTAAGGCAAAAATTGTGTGTGTTTAGGTTTTTTTTTTTAAGTGTAACACCTTTTTAAAAAAAAAAAAAAAAAAAAAAGGATGCAGCACCGCCCCCTAATGCCCGATTGCCTAGGCGGTCGAGAATGAATAGGAGCGTAAAGCCGCCCAAGATACCTATGTCACAGATCCTAGGAGGGTCTTGGGTGCTCCCTCTGTGCATGCCCGACCATCTGGGCATGCGCAGAAGAAGCCCTTTCACTAAAAGGGAAAGAAATTGCCAATCTCACGCA
This sequence comes from Pyxicephalus adspersus, assembly GCF_032062135.1. Lineage (NCBI taxonomy): Eukaryota > Metazoa > Chordata > Amphibia > Anura > Pyxicephalidae > Pyxicephalus > Pyxicephalus adspersus. Next base: position 112,616,761 of record NC_092859.1, read on the forward strand.
TGTGAGATCGTCTCTAACACGATTTCCTTCAAATGGAAAGCTGGATGTGATGGATGTGACTCATTAGCCATTGTGATGTAAAATAGTCAGTTGTGCTGTAGCAGTGTAATACAGGTTGTCCCCGGGTTAAGGACATCGGACATACAGACACCTCCAAGATACGAACGGGCTTCCCAGAACGGAGGCTTGAAGGGGGGCAGGGGCAGTTTGCATGACTTACAGCAGAAATCTTTTGCTAAACACAGCTGAGGTTGTGGGTGATCTTAGGGGGGGAAGCTCTTTCTGCAACCTCTTTAAAGAGTAACTCTTTAATGACCAGGATAAACTCTGCAGTTGATTCGCATATCAAAGCACAGCTTGGTCCAGAAGTTAATGAATGTCTAGGCTGTTTGTGATTAGCTCACAGTCAGGATTGTATACAGTGACTGACACCACCCTGCCTGATAATATGCTGAGACAAACATCTGTCCTAATTGCATTTATTAGAATAATGTACCTGTTCCAACATACAAATTCAACTTAAGAACAAACCTACAGTCCCTATCTCATATGTAACCCAGGGACTACCTGTATGTGCAAAATCTGATTTGTACGTTGCTTAAATCATGGAGTTCTCTCTCTTTTCCTCTTTTGGGGAGTTGTATAGTTAAATAATACTCCATCTTTGCATATAAATCACACACTTGTAATCATATAAATAATTTAAAATAATATAATACATAATATATATGGATAGGTTTGTAAATACATATAATTATATAAATCATTTCAGACAACTCTGCATAAAGCAGCCCTGCCAAGCGTAAATGTATTTGAAGTTAGAGGGCTGATATGATTCTTACCCGATCTTCCTTTGGAATCTAGGCTGTTCATGTCAGCACCAAGGGATAGCAGTGTTGATAGACAGCTAACATGCCCTTCCTAAAAACACAGAATCAGTTTGTGAAACATCCATAACCAACATACTATAGATGGCAGAAAAGTCTTACATTAAAATGATAATATTATCACTGTTGGGCCCTTTAACAAACTAAACTTTATTATTATTATTATTCTTATTATTAAAAATATTAATAAACAGTATTTATAAAGTGCCAACATATTACGCATCGCTGTACATTAAATACGGGTTGCAAATGATAGACAGATACAGACAGTGACACAGGAGTAGGAGAGGACCCTGTCCTGACAGAATAAATCTAAGAGGTGGGGAAGCAGCATACAATAGTAGGAGGATACTGAATGGTGGGTGTAGTGAGGCTTTAAGAGACAGAAGAAGACAGGTAGGCAAAACAACACACATATATATATTATTTAGTCATTGATCCTGTGTTTCACTAAATGACTGGGAACTAAGCCTTTGATTTTTGGTACTGCTCAAATCTTAGTTTTGCCCTGATAAAGGCAGCAGATTTTGCACCTGACCTTAGCAGCATAGTGTAGTGGGCTGAGCTGGATTGATGTTGCTCTTTCATTTACATTCACACCAAGATCGGACACCAGGTACTGGATAGATTGGTCTTGTCCTGTAACGGCAGCGAGATGCAATGCCTGGGCTCCCATCTTATCCACAGCTGTGAAGCAGACCTGACAATAGGAAGCAATGGCAACACTATAACATTTCTGATAATTGTTCTGTGTAGCTTTTACATAAATATTTGGATCAATAAAGTCCATATTTTTGCACATTTACAAAATGTACTTGTAACCTTTTAGATTTTTAAGCTTTTTTTGCTTTCTACAAATAATAAAAGTATACTCCCTTTCCGGAAACTAAGAGATAGTGAATTACTTACCAGGGATAATTTAGGTGCCCCTCAAGGATGTGAACCCCATGTTATCTACTGTATGTACAAACTCATAAGTCTTTTAGCATCAAAGTGAGGTTAAAAAAAGTTGGTGACAGGGTCTCTTTAAGGGTAATGTTGTCTAATGGTGTTACCTTCTTTTTTTCCAAGAGGAGTCGAGCAATTGCTAGATGGCCATTCTGGACAGCATCCATAAAAGGTGTCACTCCACAACTGTCTTTGCTATCTGGGTTATAACTGCACCTAAAACAGAATAACACCAATATTTCAGAAAAAAAATGCACCAAGGTAAAGTTTATACTTATATAAAAAGTCTCCCCTCCATTCCCCTTACATGACAAGTATCAAGCCCCTACCACCATCACCTACCTCCCCCTGACAGAAGGCTTCTTGCAGTGTTTACATCCTCCATTCTTAAAACATCACCCTTTTGGTAACATAGGTACATGAGTGTCCATGGGAAGTCACAGCAAAGACACCGGCAGCACCAAGATTTATGCATAAATCTTACATCATGAACACCACAGGAGACAGCCGCTGTCAGAAAGAGGTAACTGGGCATCAAGGTTGGGACAGGGTTAGTTCAGAGTAAATATGGGGAGTACGGAATAGGTTCTGGGGCCTTTTTAAAACTTGTATAATGTTTTTTTTGCTGGCATAAATATTACATGTAAAAGTCATTTTCAAGGGGGCTATACAGATAACAAATGTGTAAGACTTGCTTTGTAAAATGACAGCAATAGATGTAATCTGTTAAATGTCACATCTCTAGTCTATGACTGTCACTTGAAATATGTCCCCAGTCTGCATGAACCCTGCAAGAAGAATATCTGAAGCCTCTGATTATCACCTATGGCATGATTAAAAAAAGCTAGAAATAACTCAAACAATTAAACAGATATGATTCTTAAAAAGCAGTTTTAAATGATTCAAAATATATTAACCATATATGACAATACCTTTCAAGAAGGATCTTCACAACATCAAAACAGCCATGCATTGCTGAATTCAAAAGGGAGAAGAGTATTAAAACGTTTTTATAATATAAGTTGTGAGTGTAAAATGGCTTTGGATAACAAAGTAGAAGTAGGAGTACCTCGACACATAAAAATAATACCGATGCCATATATAAGTATTATGGGTTTTACAGAACTAACAATTCAAAGGACATGTCCCCAAGAATGAGAATATAAGAAGAATATGCAAATTCAAAAGATAACGGGACTTTAAATGGCCAACAAGTGAATGACAAATACTAATGCATAAAACCAAATGCACACTTAAAGGTTATTTAGGATATAAAATAAAGAGTGCGTAGTCCTCATGGAATCCACTACAGGAAGATGAGCGCCCGCTCGGAGACGTATGCCGGAACGATGCAGGACCCAATGGAAGACACCTCTGAACTGATCGACTGCGCTGCAGGTTTAAAGGTAAGTGGATTTTGTTTTCGGCGTTTTCAGTTTACTTTCTCTTTAAGGGTCCCCCCATTAACTTTTTGTTACTATTGCTGCTCTATGGTGTTGGCTAACTGGCTTGTCTTTTATTGCCCTTCATGTATTTGTCTAGCTGACCTTGCTCTATGAATTCCACCACTTTTTAGAATCCTAGCCACAAACACTGGTACCAATCATTGTTTAATACCATGATAATTTGGATTCAGTGTTAAATAGGCCAGTTTCACACACTCATTTGAAAGTTGTTTTTAACACCCTTCTTTAAATCTTTTTGAGGAAACCTAAGTGCAAGCTGCCACTGGCTAGTCCATCATGTTGGTATTTGAGGTGTAGGGTTCTTCTATAATCCACAACTATTTTTCCAATGTTTTCATATTCCAAATGCCACATCAGTTTCAGGATATAGAGCCCAAAATGATTGCCAACATACCAGCTAATTTTCACATTTATCCAGATATTGGTATAGCTAACAGTTATATGTACATACTGTAATACATGTAACCTTGATTTGTTTGGTATTGTTGAATTTGCTTTACCTTTAAAACCATCGCTCATCCACATGTAATGCTTTAACATTACCAAACAAGTCCAGTTGTGAGTGACCAGCTACTACTAGTCATATCATGATGTGGAGAAATGTAAACATTTACAGAAACATTACATCTGAATAAATAATTTTATTACAAACATACACTAAATCTCTGAAAGAATCATTAAAAGAAATAAGGCAACCATTTATGGCTTCATCTATAGCTTTCCATAATTATTTTTCAGGATCACCAACCAAAGATCCTAATAAAAGTTTTAGAAGAAGAGATGTGCAATTTAAAGAGGAACTAAACTCAAAAAGGAAAAAAAAAAATTCACCTACCCTAAATCCAGCAGGGCGGTCCGATCCCTCCAGGGGGTGTCTGGCATTTGGTCCTGTGCTCCGGGTGCTGCCATCTTCTGCTCTTCTTCCTATGTCACCCGACCCAGGAGCATGATTGGGTGACGTAGGATGAGAAAAAAAAATTTGCCGATCTTCCTGCGCATGCATGAGATCGGCAAATTTTTCTCTTTGGCCAAAAAGGCTCCTTCTGATGCCCAGAAGGAGCACCCAAGAGTGCTCTGCACTCTTGGGGGCTTTGCACTCCCATTCATTCTAAACTGCCTTGGTGATTGAGAATTAGGGAGCGGTGCTGCACCCTTTAAAAAAAAAAAAAAGGGTGTTGCACTTAAAAAAAAAAACAAAGAACAGAATTTTTACCTTAGGGTTGTCTACCCTTTTATGTAAAGTGAAAATTCTGAGTTTAGGTACGCTTTAATGGCCCCCAAACCTTTTTTATACCACGGTCCTGTGGTGAAGACTGTAGCTGAAAAAAGGATAGCAGTGGTCCAGCTCCAGCCCATGGCCTGACCCCGATCTGCGGCTTGGTGGTTGGGGGCCCCTGGAGTAACTAACATGGATTACAACAATGGAGAGACTGACAAACAAAAGGATTTGGGTGCATTTACAGCTCAGTGCGATTCAGGTCTTGCATTGAAAAACACATGGTAACGGGAAATAGAACACTGGGGTCAGTACCTGCAGTGTGCAGTGGTGTCCTCTTTATCTTGCTCTCAGTGTCCCATATATCAGGAAAGACATCAAGCAGATAATTTATAATTTTTGGGTCTCCCTCTCGTGATGCAATGTGAAAACAGTTCCAGCCATCCTTGTTTTTCAGCATGGGGTTGGCTTTATGTTCAATCAGATCTTTAATAACATCCAGATTTTTCCTGGTACAAGCCATCATCATAGGCGTCCTAAATATAAGATATTGTATAGGTAAGATGAAGCTCATCAAAACAAAACCGAACAAAACAAAACAAAATTGCTATTTTGTAACTGCTGGAGAAATTCACCCTAATTGACAAGGTGACTGGTTATAGAACAAAAATAGTGGTGAATCCAAACTTTTACACTTGTCACTGTGCAATACCACTTGTGTTGCAGGACTGTCTGAAAAGAAAGTTCCCCTTACATCCTTTTTATCAGAAAGTGAAGGGAAATCTCCCAGAGTCTGAATAGAGAATAAAAAAAATTATATTTATAAAATGATTTTCACTTCCCCTCCAACAATGAGGAAGGAACTTTTAGACAGAATTAGGCTCTGGGTATGTATTATGTGGATTGCCATATGCACAGCATTCCAGCTCCATGCACTTCTACCCAATATTAATTGGGGCAATTGTCTAGTTTGCCAGCCCTGTCCTCGTCTGTGCCAACATCTTCTGTGCAAGGATCTTCAGCCGCCTGATTGGCCAGGCAAAAGTAATGTAAATCTTACACATGTGCATAGAATTCATTCATCTGGGCACCCAGCAGATGCAGGAATTGTACATGTCGGCGCACATGTGCAGCTCAGTGTAGTTTAAAAAGTTAGCAAATGGAAATCTTTATTTTTGCAATAGTTTGTCAATGTTTTTTATAACTTAAGTAGATATAAAACTAATCACAACATAGAACAGGCCAAATTATTCAAGCAATTGTAAATTATAGGTGTTAACTTTGGAACTAAACTTTTCAATCTGAAAACCCTATTGTATAGCTGCACATTTACCCACACAGCCCGGTCCTCTCAGCATGTTTGTCTAATGTTAACAGATTGAGGTCATACAATCGCGACGTACATACTCATGTAGACGCATGGTTTCCACTGTGATGAAGAATGGGGGTAGATGTAGCCTGGCATTGATTATTTTACTTTTGCATGTCACATGGTCACATATAATTGCCCCTCCCACTGGCTTAATTCTGAGAGGAAATAGCGGTAGTACAGTGTGCAGTCACATTTGGCCAATGGAATAGATATTCTGTTCACCTCTTTATTTCTGTGCTTCATTGGACTTTATTGATACCAACTCAATCTAATATAAATTTATAAAAAGAGCGCTAACTGTGCTAAAGAATTCAATACAATGGTCAACCAATGCTGACTTTTTTCCATCCTTTCCACAAATCAAATACGATTGTAGATTTTGTCTGGTTGCTGAATTTGCATGGACTGATAGATTGTCATTGCCCCAGTCAGTTGGGTTTTTTAGGAAACTGACAGAAGGGTGACACGCTAGTTTTTACCTAGGAGAGCAGCAATAAGCACTTTACATTTCCCTGCTCCTCTGTGTGACCTGTAGGGAGCGCTGTGCTGTGGTCACAGCTCTAACATTCTCACCTATACCCAATATTCCTGCACTGGAAGGAAGAATGCTGAGAGCCCATCCACTACGAAATGACAAATAGTGATCGGGACAATATTGGCCTTTTTTAAAAACCTAACCACTCAATTAAAAACTAAAAAATGAATAACTTTCAGGGAACCTAACCTAAAATTTTAGCTTTTGTTTGCTTCATTCATGTGTCCATATTTAGGAGATTCATCCTCACTTCCTGCTGTGCACAAGGGGTATAATAGAGACACACAGCACTAAAACTTTAAAAAGAAACTTTGGGCTTAAGGGCGTTAGGTTTAATGAATGTGTGATCAGTGTTTGTGATGCTGCTGTCACACTTGTGTTTTGTATATATACGAAACATACAATAAAGCACATGTATTATTACTCAGTACTGCAATTGGAGCGCCAGTGTTCAGCCCACAATTTTTTTAAGCTGGGTGGGAAGAAATTCTAGTGGCAGCCTCAGTATTGTGACCCAATTCTTCAATAACCCCCCTCCCCCCGTAAACAGCCGGGTGGTCACTGAAAAGTGCCAGGTGATGCGCCCAGCTAAAAGAAGCCAGGGGGGAATACTGAGCACCATTACCTTTATTACACCTGGCACTGTGCAATGTGTTGAGCTATAAGTTCATTAGTTGGAAATTGCTGCACTGCAGTGTACAATCACATGGCATACATTGTGCTGCCTGTAGGTCATCCAAATAAAATATAGAACATTTGGAAAACACAGCCAGTTTATATACTTTTTTTTTTTTTTTTTTGAACGTGTGGTTCATTTCAATGCCCACAAGTCCTCTGCTATAAATGGATTATTAAGGAAGGATCCTTGCATATATTTGTAGTGTGCATGAGGCCAGGGTTGCAGGGTCCCTCCAGGAGCATGTGGGTACTTCTTAGGAATGTTGGATTATATTGGATTTTTAGTGCAGAGTAGTTGCAGTGTTCCATGGTATGGTTTTATCATTTTATTTTAGAGTTAAATCGCTTAATTGCATTTTGTTTAGTTGTTAAACACTTTCTAGGTGATCCAGCAAACCTGGAATGGATCTGGTCCAGAATTGAAAACATTTGCTAACAAATAGCAAATGACTTTTAAGAAAACCATTCCAGGTTTGCTGGATCACGCAGCTTCACTGAAGAAAGTGTATCCTCTCCAGCGTTGGAGATCTTTAATAAATCAGGCCCAAAGAATGAACCATTTGTTCACATTGCTACCCTTATTGTGCCTGCTGTTCATTTGTAAGCATACAATAAAATAATCCTCCAATGCTAGTAAACCTGTAACGTTGGAAGCAAGTTTTACAAAAACGTTCCTCAATTTCCCTCTTAGGTTTCTGCTGGAATAGTCCAGGAGAACCTAAAACTGAAAAACATTCACTGTATATGTAAGTAAAGGCTACAAATAAGTGTCAGAAATGCAGGAAAGATGTTGTATTGACATTTGGTTTCAAATATTTTCTATTTCTTTTATTCATTAAATAGTGAAAAGGAGGAAGCATCTCACAGAGTGGGACTGTCAGAGACTGGCACAGAGCAGAGAGGGGTCTTGTTCTCTAACCCAACCATTTCATCAATGGAGTTCCAGAAACGATGTTAACAAAGGTCTATATCCTCGTAGCAGGAACAAGACATGGCCCAGAGGTAGAACTTATTACTAACAGTACATCATAAGTGGGCTTCATTTGATTGATTAATGCAAGCTGTAATTTTCCTTTAATTATCACCAAAGTGTATTAGTAATCCTTTGCAAAAAATGAAAAAGCACTAAGAGAATGCAAAACTACCTAAATAGTGAGAGATGGACATTAATACATAATCTGACCCCAGTTTAAATGTGAAAGCGTGTTAAGATGTCTGGTTATGAAAGATTAAAGTGGTAGGGAGATTTAGAGTGGAAGTACAGGTATTCCCCGGGTTACATACGAGATAGGGACTGTAGGTTTGTTCTTAAGTGCTGATAGCTAATGATTTTTAAGAAATACATTCCAGGTTTGTTGATTACCCAGGTTGTGTTCCTAATTAGATAGGACATATAAACTTAGGTTAGGTGTTACTGAATGTATTACAAAGTCCACTTAAAGGGTTGCTACAAGTCACTTCATGCTAAGATAACTGCATTTGCTGGTTGCATTGTACACTCACTTGTCACACATGCTGATGATTTACATAGAAAAAATCTCTATAAAGTGATGTTTACTGTTGAAACTAATTTTGTGCCATTGATTACTTTTTTTGAAATGTGGATTTGTATTTCCTGTTTAAAAATAGGTACCGTAAGAGCTGTTTGTGTGAATAGGTCAAGTGACTATAAAATCATGGATCTTGCAAATTCCAGCTCTAATAGTGACCACGGAGCTGCTATGGAGGAAGATGCTGCATTGTCCTCTGGTCAAATAGATGAGAATATCGACATAGATGATATGGCCGACTCTCCTACTAAACCCACTTCAAATCGGAAACGGCCTTTTTCATCTTTGGAAAGTTGTAGCAAAGACATAATCATAGATCCACCAAGTGAAGATTCTGTGTGCTGTGGCAATTTCTTTGAAGAAAAAGACGATGATGAAATGGTTCATCTGCTGGATTCACTTCCTGATCAGCACTATGGACTACTCGGAGTATCTGGAGAGAACAAACAATCATTTGACCTTTTAAGCCAGTTCCCTACTGAACTCTTGCAGCATATATTTGGTTTTCTTCCATTTGAGGACCTTTACCATAATGTGAGCTTGGTGTGTAAGGAATGGAAGGCTCTAGTTGAAGACGTACTGGTTTGTATCATTTTTGTTCCATTATTTGTAATTTCTTTTTTCAAAAAGCAGAATGACAGCTAATCCCACTAGGCCATTTAAAACAGAATTCATACAATGCAAAATGCTCTTTTAGATCTAAAATGATTAAAAAATACCAGAAAACCTTAGCATTCTCTGTATCAGCATGTAAGGGTCAGAAATGGGTAAAGGTAATGAAATTTTACACAAATTTTGCACAAATATATTGCTAATTTTAGTGCATTTTTATCAAATGATATATCTATATACACTTATATCCTTAAACTATTCATATTGATAAAAAAAAAGGGTTATAATATGCTGCAAGAAAACAAAACACTTTTTATATTCACAATGTTTCCTGTGGATCAATAGTGACTAATAAGTGGTTTTCAAATCTAAATAGAAATTGGTTATGAACTTGTGACACTTCTATTATAAAAAAGTGGTTGACAAAAATACAAAAATACATGATTCTCTTTTACTCAGTAGGTGCTTTGTGCAAATCTGGTATTGTTGATGGAGTTATTTAGGTACCTCAGTAGTCTCTGAATTTTGACATTAACATACAATTGCATTGTGTGTATGTTAAATCAGTGTGCCTAGTTACTTATATTTGGCTGCTGGGCTTTTGCTATTCATTTAACCAGGGGTCCTGCAGCCCATTATAGTAATGGATCAATAAAAAGCTATTGGTCCATTAGTATAATGAGCAGCCTTGCTATCCATTAAGAAATGTGTGTCAGGCTGGCTATAAAACATTAGCAATTCTGTAAATCATGCTATCTTTTTATTCTATTTTTGTTTCTGTTAACTTCCTGGCTGGAAAATTAACTTTTGTCTTATCTTCTAATACAGTGAAGGAAAGAAGTATTTGATCCCCTGCTGATTTTGTACGTTTGCCCTCTGACAAAGAAATGACCAATCTATAATTCTAATGGTAAGTTTATTATTGTAGCTGTGAGAGACAGAATAACAACAAAAGAACCCTCAAAAACCCAGTGCTCAAAAGTCAGAGCTTGATGTGCATTGTAATGAGTGAAATAAGTATTTGATCTCCTATCAACCAGCAAGATTTCAGGCTCCCAGGTGTTTTCACTGTATGCAGGTAACAAGCTGAGATTAGGAGCACCCTCTGTTAGGGAGTGCTCCTAATCCAAGCTACTTACAGTACCTGTATAAAAGACACATGACCACAACCAAAACCAAACAATAAGATTCCAAACTAGCCACAATGGCCAAGACCAAAGAGCTGTATAAGTATGTCAGGGACAAGATTGTAGACCTACACAAGTCTGGACTGGGCTACAAAGACTATCGCCAAGCAGCTTGGTGGGAAGGTGAAAACAGTTTGCGCAATAATTTGCAAATGGAAGAAACACAAAATAACTGTCAATCTCCCTCAGTCTGGGACTCCATGCAAGTTCTCCCCTCGTGGAGTTGCAATGATCATGAAAATGGTGACAAAGCAGCCCAGAACTACAGGGGGGGGGAGCTTTTCAATGATCTCAGGCAGCTGGGAAACAATTGGTAACACACTGCGCCGTGAAGGGCTGAAATCTTGCAGAGCCCGCAAGGTCTCCCTGCTTAAGACAGCACATGTACAGGCCTGTCTACAGTTTGCCATTGAACATTTGAATGATCCAGAGGAGAACTGGGTGGAAGTGTTGTGGTCAGTTGAGACCAAAATTGAGCTCTTCGGCATCAACTCAACTCGCTGTGTTTGGGGTCATAGGCAGCATTCCCTAAAACACCATCCCCACCGTCAAATATGGAGGTGGACACATTATGCTTTGGGGGTGTTTTTCTGCAAAGGGAACAGGACACATTCACCACATCAAAGAGACAATGGACAGGGCCATGTATCATCAATTCTTGAGTGACTACCTCCTTCCCTCAGCCAGGGCATTGTAAATGGGTTGTGGATGGGTATTCCAGCATGACAATGACCAAAAACACACCGCCAAGGCAACAAAGGAGTGGCTCAAGAAGAAGCACATGAAGGTCCTGGAGTGGCCTAGCCAGTCTCCATACTGGTTGATAGGGGATCAAATACTTATTTCACTCTTTACAATCCAATTCAAGCTGTGACTTTTGAGCACTGGGTTTTTAAGGGTTCTTTTGTTGTTATTCTGTCTCTCACACCTTACAATAAACCTACCATTACAATTATAGACTCATCATTTCTTTGTAAGAGGGCAAACGTACAAAATCAGCAAGGATCAAATACTTATTCCCTCACTGTAGTTCATACCTCAATAATGTAATATGTATAACCATCTTCTAAATCACAAACAAAATCTAGCAATTACTTTATAAGTGCAATTTATAAGATGGATTGACATTGACATGATTGAAGATTCTCAGAACTTTGATGTGGGCATAATTTATTAAAGTTAATCTTCTTTTACAGAGTTCACCCCAGCCCCATTTAGCCGGTGGCACCACCTGGCACTTTTTGGTGACCACCCATCTGTTTTTGGGTGGTTACCGAAGAGTTGGGTCACAATACAGGGGCTGCCACCTGCCTACAATTTCTTAACACCCGTCTAAAAATTATTCTGGCTTGAACACTGCTTTACCTATCGCACCTACCTAATTTTATTACAGGTCCGGGGGATACGTTCTTCCTCCTCGATCTCCAGCCAGCGAATGAAGCGATGATATCCGGGGTTTCCCGGTGACGGCGGGCGTATCGGGGTTAAATTCAAATAATTTTGTATTGGATTTAATCCAAAATAGCTGTATATAAAGAAAATTGTAATTATTTGTCTTGCTGTTATGAATGAGCTTCTGTTCAGTCTTTACTAATACTGTATCTTTTAGGTGTTTTGCATCCGTGGTGCATGTCCGTCAGACAGACTTCAAGAAAATCTTGGATAGTTTAAAGTTCCATCATTTGTATCAAATGTCTGAAAGATCTGCTGCTTCTAGATGTCCTGATCTAAGGGATGACACAGGGGTATGTATATGTGACATTTGTTGAAAACCAGACACCATCATAAAATCTGCTTGGTTACTCCCCATATCACCATCTTAATTGACTGGACAATGATTCAGCTTGTGGGACTGGGGGCATTAATTCAGTCAAGGAAAGATAATGAGGTTGATTTGCTAAATGTGTTTAGGCTATTTACTTTGCTGAGTGAATGTGGTAAAAATTCACTGTCGGACAGTGCAAAGCTTAGTGCTGTGAATAGAACAGTAGCCAGGTACACTAACATCTGAGCATAGGCAGGCTTTGCTTCCTCGGTGGCCAAAGAGGATTGCTGTGGCTTAGGAAGTCAGGTGTGGAGTTTGTTTCAGAGATGCAGCAGTGACAGGCTCCTGGACCTGACCAGAGCCATATGCAGGCTCCTGGACCTGAGCAGAGCCATATGCAGGCTCCTGGACCTGAGCAGAGCCATATGCAGGCTCATGTATTTTAGCTCTTGCCATTAGTTGCAAAACTTGCTAAACACTTCTATTTTTGCAGACGATAAATGCATGGGCAGTGGTGGCAGTGCTTGTACTTCTAACAAGAAATGTCCCTGACATACAGAAGCTCATAATATGTTTGCAACGCCCTAGCTCTCCACTTAAGCTGATTGAAGTCATGGAGGCCTTATACTGCCTAGCACTACTTGTGTACGCAATGAGAGAGGAGAAGATTCTAATAACTAACAGGTGGGCATGAGGATGGCAATGGTGTGAAGCGGGTTTTTTGTTAAAAGATGTGAAGTGCAATAACGTATACGTGCATCATGTATGTATCACTTTTAAATATATTGTAAAACACGGTGGAAATCATAGCATTAACATCCCACAAAATTATTAAGTATTACATGACTAGCTGTCAGTTCATAGTGAAAACATAATTTCAGCTGCATGGTCATTTCATACGGTTTTAATTCCTGCCAGCTAGTGACCACTTTTCATCCACTCATACATACCACATGAAACACTCCTTTCCTATTTTATAGAAATTGACTAATCTAATACTTGCTTATGATTCATCATGATGAAGACATAATAAAGCATAAAACGTTTTTGCAATATCCATTGATGCGATAATAGAAACAGAACATGGAAACACATGGACCTAAAACATATTTCACCAGGGAATGTTTCAGTGAATTTCTTAGATTCCAAAGTGTAATGTAAGTTGATTCTAACAAATACTTGTATAAAAGACTTTAATAATTCAACCGGTGGTCAGCTATGCTTGGAAAACCACAGTCAGATAAAGCCAATGGTAGTTATAAACCACAATGGAAAAATAACAAATTAGATTATATTTTGTTTAAACATCTAAATGACAGTTAGTTTGATGTCTCTGCCCAGTGCTGCACATGCTCAAACTGCTCCTAACTGCTATGAGCAATATTAAGATAAACGGTCTGTGAAGGTTTCAGTTGTCATGGGAGTGCCAGTAAATTAAACACAGCTAGACTGGCTGACTTTCCTTAAGATGTATTCAGATTATCTGTCGGCAAGGATTATCAAGGATTTAAACTCTATTGGGTATTGCCAGTTGTTAACAGGCATGCTTTTGCATTGGTTTAGAAAACATTTTGCTAGGGCAGATTTAGACTTGCCTTGGAATTGAGTGATCCCACAAGGCTCCCAAGGATTGGCATCTTGCTTGGTCATTGATACAGCAGCACTGGCTTCCTAATAAGTGTCTGCATTTTTGACAGCTGGTGGCAGGGAAAAGTAGTTACTGCTCACTGCTGCTTCTATTCATTTTCAATAGGGCTGCTAGGGAATGAAGCTGCTTGTTGCATCTCCTCCAAGGCAGAGGTTCACTGGCATGAGAATGAGGTAACTGCACCAGAATCTCAAGGCCAGTCAGAACATAAACTTAGTGTTATTGTGAGCTTTTTAAAAGTGGTTGAAAAGCATTTTTGCAGCATTTTGGATGTCTAGGGATAGCCATTAAATATTTGCAAAAACCTTGAATATATTATTGTTACCAAAATTGTTTGGAGGGGTGGTAATCAGTAGGAGTATCTGGTTCTACAGTATCTAGAGACGTCCCCAAAAAAAATGAAAGCATGTAGTTTATGTGTGATTCAAGTTTAAATTATGTTGAAAATATGTTGGTTCAATAGCCTCTGTCATTATCAATCTATCCAATAGGTGGTGCTGTTTGTTTCTATTTACAATGAATACAGAGTATTATAAACCTGTCAATTACATATAAACAGATTGTATTCTATTCATGGCTCACAACTTATTACAATGTGTTAGGATTTCTATATCTTTTTTTTTTTCTTTTTTTTTTAAATTGTTAGATAGAAAAGAAATGAATACTTAAGTTGGAGTTAATTAGGGGATGATGGGGGGAAACTAAACATTAACAAGGGGTTGACAAGTTTTATTTATTATATTTTTATTTATTAAATTCTTATATTTTAATATTAGACAGTAATAGTGTTTCAGTCATCTACAAAATAATATGGAGTGAATACAAGTGACTGTCTCTCAATCTCAACAGGTGCAGCTGTAGAAGCTGGTCTATTTATACAGCAATGCTCACTTTGGCCAGGAAAGTCGCTCCTGGCAAAGGCTTCAATTGCATGTATAAACTTCCATATTCACATGCTCTAATGAAGTCTCAGACACCGATAATACACTGTAGTGAAAATTGCTAGAGTTAATAAACTGCCACACTAAGTGCTTAGTTTTGGCACCCAGGATCTGTTTGTCATAATATATAAAGTATGCAGAGCATATTCACACATTATGACAGATTTACTTGCCAAAAAGAGCCACTTTAGCACTTGAGTGTCTGTGCTCTCCTCAGTCTCCAGGTCTTTTTTCTCTCACCAGCTTTTTCTTCAAGGCTCATAGTCCATGCCTATCCTCACTGGCCAGTTTGGGATGATATAACTCCCATACGTGCACAGGGGAGTATCTTTATCATCATATTTTATAAATCATACTTAATTCTGCTTTAAAGATGCATCTCTTGTTGGTGTGTAGTAACTCTAGTGTTCTGCACAGAGACCTGACCTCAGTCCTACTGAACACCGGGTCTTCTGTCCCCAAGATCGGTGCCTAACAACAAACATGCTGTTTTGGCTACATAGGCATGTATTCCCAGAAACATATTTCTGTACACCCGAAGATCTCTCAAGGCACACTAGTGTGCCGCGGAACAGCGGTTGAAAAACACTGCTATAGTCTATGTATACTGTAAACAAATAGAAATGTTTGCACAGGCCAATATAGTTGTAGTGGATCTGCTTTTAATTCCTCAAATCCCAGAACTGCCTAAATCTGGACTCCAGGCAAACAGCTAGATATATTAGAGTTGTCTTTTTTTTACCCTCCAATGAATCTGTACTTCTGTCAGTTGAGTCCTGCCAGGACTTATAGAGGATAGTCCTGCCTGGCAGAAAAGAAACCAGATTTTTCTCTGGTCAAAGTAACCTTTACGTGACAGAAGAAGGGGCAAACTGATGAGTTCATCTCTGTCATTCTTCTTTTTCCTCCTCTCAGCATGTTCATTACTTGAACATTAGCATTGTAGCAAAGCTAATCTTGATAAAAAAAAGACAATAAAAAAAAAAAATCATTTCATCTTCAGATGTTTACCAGTCTGCCTTCTCCCATTTTTTATAGTTGCATTTTAAATATTTCTGTATTCACTCTCTGCTTTGTTAACCTGTTTTTCGTGTTTTTGAATTACACACATTTTTTAAAAAATAAATTGGTGGTTGATTTTCTTCATACTGTTGACATTTTCTTACACATTTTAGAAACAAGCCCTCCTTTCAGCTAACAAACGAGCAGCAGCAAATAATAAACCACAACATACAACCTGGACAAGTTGTAAAAATCATGGCTTTTGCAGGTAAGACTTTGGTAAAACCATCAAATGCAATATATTCTTTTGGAAAAGCTAAGTAATAAGCACTATGTTTAGCAGGTCAACATTGTTTTATTACTTCAGCCCTGCTAGCATCAGGACTGGAGTGGAAGTGGCATAAGCTAATTACACTGTGAATATTCTTTGAAGGACTAAAAAACATATATTGGAACTGAATCATAAATAATAATCTTTGGGACAGATGGCCTCATCAAGCACCCTTTGATTCACAGAATTACTGCACTGAAGTTCCCCTAAAGCTGTAAAGCAACCTCAGATCATACCATTCTTAACACTTACCTTTACAATTCGCATAGGTTTTTCTCCAGAATTTCAGTCTGCTGTTACAGTGGCCAGGTATATTGATTTTTGATTTTTCAGTCTATAGCACATTTTTTGTGTAATATGTTCAATTATATTTCTTTTATTCATAGCCACTGTATTACTAAGATCTTACCTGTTCAAATTTGTTGAAAAACATAACAATTTTCATAAGGTGTACTTACTTTTTCACATGATTGCATTTATATACCAGTCCCAATGGTCAAATGCAGTGTACTTTTAACATTCATTTGAGATGCTCCTGAGATCATATAGAATTAATTGTAGGTGCATTTGTCCTGCATCCGACTTACTGTAAGCTGCGTTTCCATGAACTTTTATAGGGAGAAAAATGCAAAAATAGTCACACTGTGTACACAGTAGGTGGCAGACATGTTTTCTGGTTTTGGTAAAAAAGATTTTTGTACTTTTAGGTTTGCACAGTAGCATGTTACTTTATAATGTTGGGAGGTGGATAGCAAAGATTTAGTCTACTGGTATAATATTGTAACCCTGGTTTTCGTTGTCCCCATTACTACACACCTATTCTACATTGTCTCTGAAATATTATATTTTAGTTCCTGTTGTTTTTTACTGTAGGTACTGGAAAGACCTCCACTCTAATTAAGTATGCAGAGAAGAGGCCTGGTCTACGTTTTCTGTATGTTACATTCAACAAATCCATAGCAGATCATGCTTTCAACATCTTTCCTGAAAATGTCACCTGTAAGACATTTCACTCACTGGCTTTCCAGGAGACTGGAAAATTGTAAGTTTGTTTTAATGATTGAACTAATATCACTTTGTGTTGGCAGTGGTTTATAGTTTACAGTAATCTGCCAACCAAACATCTATACTTATATAAATACTTTGCACAATGCCACATTTTCCTACAGTCACCCCACATTCCAACAAGCCAACTTTTTTCCTTAACAGGGAGCAACATGTATTTTAGAGCTAAACCAATTAAATGCAAAATGTGTTCTCTTCTGATGAGTTATTGTCCCATAACATCTAATAGGTGGCACAAAAGTTAGTGCTCTGGCCTTTGCAGTCCTAGGTCCCAGGTTTAAATTTCGGCCAAGACACTATCTGCATGGAGTTTGCAGGTTCTCCCTGTGTTTGCATTGGTCTCCTCCGGGTACTCCAGTTTCCTCCCGCATCCCAAAAAACATGCATTTAGGTTAATTGGCTACCCGCAAAAATTGGACTTATTAGACTGTATTACAGACATATGACTATGGTAGGGACATTAGACTGTGAGCCCCTTTGAGGGACAGCTAGTGATATGACTATGGACTTTTTACAGCACTGCGTAATATGATGGCACTATATAAATACTGTGTAAGAATAATAAGATTGCTAGGCTTTTGGAGTACACTTTTATTAACATATTTTATTACTCCTCTCCCACCACTCCTCTCCTTTACTTGCCAACTAACAAGGTATGAACACATAAGTAATATCAAAGATACAAAAGAAGTTCCCTATTAAAATTTTACTCTTTTAACCATCTTTTACCCCTTACATACAAAAATGGGAACAAATGATTCTCTTTCACCCAGAAATAAAATGACCACATAGACTTTGCCCAAACTGCTTCCCTAGGAAACAAATACTGCCAAACCAACGCAGACAGGTGTGAGAATTGCAGTGGGATAATGTTGTAAATTTTCTAGACTCATCCAAAACTCATTCCCTGTTGCTTTAAATTTTGTCAGATTATCTACAGATTTACAGAATTTGCTTTTAAGAAAAAAAATCCTAACTTTTTTTGCTTCAAACCCATGTCAAAGAAAACCTATTAATTCCAGTTCATCCATTATATACCTTGGTTAAGGCCTGCATTTAAGCCATCTGGAAAGCCCCCTCTTTTCCATCGATTGCAAAAAGGTTCAATATAATCTATGTGAAAATGTGAATGGAAACCCCCCAACAGCATTTCTAGAAATTATTTGTTTTATAGAGCCAATTGCAAAACATCTCCGGAATACCCATTAGGTTAAATCCTCCTCTTTGGACTTGCCTGTTAAAAGTTCGAAAGTCCTCATTTAATCCCCCCCCCCCCCCCACAATCCCAGTTAAGGTTGACTCCTAGGACAGGATGCCATCCTACCATTTTCCAGCCCCACATTAACCAACCTCCCCCCAATAACCTTTAACTCCAGCAACCTACATGCACATGTTCAATCGTGCATCATTATGCTTTTTAATTTTTTTAGTGATACAGTGATAAGATATTGCTTTCAAAACTCTTGTCTGCTACATCAATTGAAAGCAAAATTATGATGCCACACTCCCCTGATCAATCATAATATCCTACCAAGCATTGCAGCTCCTATTAAACCTTTTTTTTCTTTTTTATCTGTGACACACTAACTTTACGTTATACTAGAGGGGAGTAAAAAAAACTGTTTACCAGGTTTGCAAGACTGGCACTTGGTTGCCAGTTCTGTTTCCAGCTTTAGGCATAAAGGTCCCACACAAATCTTTGCGATGCCGGCAATCCCCAGTTTTTCCCTGTGTATACCTTGTCCATTCTCGGTTGTTTGCTGTGTTGCCCACGCTTTAGTTAGGTGGCTTTTGAACATCACAGAAGTTTCAGTCTGTCTCTTACTGAGTGATAAATAAAACTGGATTTTTGTACTTCCTGATAAATTATTTTCTTAAAGTCCATTAAGGGACACAGTCCCATACATCTGTTGTTTGGGTTGGCCTACAGTTTTTTTTTTTGCTACTGTACCAGTACTGAAGGTAGCAGTTTATCCCAAATGTTTAGGATTTCTGCGTCCCTCAATGGACCCCATGGAAAGGACTTAACAGTGAGTACAAATACTATTTTTTGACTTTTTTGTCTGTGATAAGCTTAATAGGGGGAATAGCTAAACACGTAATCAAAAGAGTCTTACGTTTTAAGTAAGGTAAAATAAAAACAACTTTGGATATGATTGCTTTTCTTTTATGTTTATAAAGAGTCATATTACTCTGTATATACATACAGTTAGGTCCATAAATATTTGGACAGAGACAACTTTTTTCTAATTTTGCTTCTGTACATTACCACAATTAATTTTAAATGCAACAACTCAGATGCAGTTGAACTGCAGACTTTCAGCTTTAATTCAGTGGGTTGAACAGAAAGATTGCATAAAAATGTGAGGAACTAAAGCTATTTTTTAACACAATCACTTCATTTCAGGGGCTCAAAAGTAATTGTACAATTGACTCAAAGGCTATTTCATGGGCTGGTGTGGGCAATTCCTTTGTTATGTAATTATCAATTAAGAAGATAAAAGGCCCTTGTTGATTTGAGGGTGGGGGGTGCTTGTATGTGGAAGATTTTGCTGTGAGCAGACAACATGCGGTGAAAGGAGCTCTCCATGCAGGTGAAACAATCCTTAAGCTGCAAAAACAGAAAAAAACATTCGGAAAATTGCTACAATATTTGAAGTGACAAAATCTACAGTTTGGTACAAACAAAGCACCGGAAGACAACAGTGGTGGATGATCGCAGAATCATTTCCATGGTGAAGAGAAACCCCTTCACAACATCAACCAAGTGAACAACACTCTCCAGGAAGTAGGCGTACCGATATCTAAGTCTATCATAAAGAGAAGACTGCATGAAAGTAATAACAGAGGGTGCACTGCAAGGTATAAGCCTCAAGAATAGAAAGGCCAGATTGGACTTTGCTCAAAAACATCTAAAGAAGCCAGCACAGTTCTGGAAAAACATTCTTTGGACAAATGAAACCAGGATCAACCTTTACCAGAATGATGGCAAGAAAAAAGTATGGAGAAGGTGTGGAACAGCTCATCATCCAAAGAATAGCACATCATCTGTAAAACATGGCGGAGGCAGTGTGATTGCTTGGGCATGCATGGCTGCCATGGCACTGGGACACTGGTGTTTATCCATGATGTGACACAGGACAGAAGCAGCCGAATGAATTCTGAGGTGTTCAGAGACAAAAAAGGCTTTAGTTCCTCACATTTTTATGCAATCTTTCTGTTCAACCCACTGAATTAAAGCTGAAAGTCTGCAGTTCAACTGCATCTGAGTTGTTTCATTTAAAAGGAATTGTGGTAATGTACAGAACCAAAATTAGAAAAAAGTTGTCTCTGTCCAAATATTTATGGACCTAACTGTATAATGCTCAGTAGACCTCAAATTATTGCTCTAAATTGTACAATGAAGAGTAGAATTTGAGCTTTTGATTGGGGTAGTTCCCTGTATTCGGACACGTTTAGCAATCTAGTGTAAATAAATGGGTGATTTTGTTGTGCTTTCTCTTTTGTCTTTCAGATATCGCCAAAGAAACAAGATAAACCCCTCCAAACTTACAGCGTACACAGTCAATTTTGTTCTTCCTGAAGGTCAGGCTGGTTTTGTCAGAGCAAAGCTAGTTGTTAAGACTTTGGAGCATTTTTTTGCTTCTGCAGATACTGAGATTGAGGTAGACCACGTTCCAATATGGTGCAAAAATAATCGTGGAGAGCTTCAGATAGTATCTCCACAACAACAACAGGTGACTATTTTATCTTTACCTTTTATAGGTTCTTTTTCTAAGCAATAGCTATTGTGACTACAGTAAAAAGATACCACTTATTGAACACTTTGTGAATGCAGTGGAATAAAAGAAACAAAAAAAGAAGATAGGAAAATTCTTTAAAACCAAAATTTAGAAAGTTAAAAACACAAACTGGTATTTATTTCTTTCATACAAAAACATACATACCTAATATGCATTTTTTTCTTCATATAGTTTGCAGTAAGAGAAGCAAATAGGATTTGGGAAAGAATGAAAAGTCTTGATGAAACCAAGGAGCTTGCTTACAAAATAACACATGATGGTGAGATCTTGGTCTAGCATCATTTTATGGGAAAATTAATATGATCTAACATGATACATTTTGCTATATTGAATACCATTTTATCAGAACTAATCTTACAGGCTTGAAGCCCAGCTCTATGCTTCTATTTAGCAAATCAATGTGGTAGGGTCCCCCTCCTGCCCTACTTGGGGTAAATGATTACTTGGCTAGGAGGGAAAGGAAGTCGAGATTCTTGCTATTTTTAAGTATTTGTACTTATGACTTTCTTCCTCCTAACCAAAGGAACAGTTACCAATGCAATGCCATGGGAAAGACTCCACTACTGGGTATATTTTAAAAGCAGCCCTTGTGTCTGCCATATAGCACTGAGGTTATTTGCTATGTTAATAAATCTTATCTGAAATGTACACTGAGGTGCACATGCATATACTTATTTCAGCATAACCCAATCTGCTGGGAATAAACTCCTATATGCATGCGCAAGAATTATGTTATTCCATCCTGGCGTGTCAAGATGGTGAAGATGGCGGTACCTGCAACTGAGCGAGGACAGTAGAGTGTAATTTAAAAATTGCTAACGGGCAAGTTTGTTTATTTTATTGCAAAAGGGACATTGTCCATACCTTCTGCACTAAACAACCTGTTTGCTAGCAATGTTTATTTTTATGTTGTTAGTTCCACTTTAATGGGCAGAGCAAGTTTAACAGTATTGACATTTACAATATTTCCTGGAACACCTGCACCAAGTTAGCTATACAAATAATGTTCTTCACAAAGAGAAGCCTGACACATACAATGATGAAATATATAAGCATGTGTACACTAGTGCTGGTGTTCGAATTTGTTTTTTTTTTTTTTTTTTTTTTTTTTTTTACAGGTTATCCTACAATGAGATGATATCTCTCTCTGTAACACACTTTCCAGCACAGAAATATTATGATACATTTGTTACATTTTTCTTTTATCCACTGAGAAAAATGTAACAAATGTATCATATTACTGTGTGTGTTACAGAGTAAAGCTATGTACACACTTCCAATTATTATCGTTGTTGAACGATCCTGCACGATATCTGCGAACGATCATATAGCACCGATCCTGTACATACAGATAACGACACGATCGTTCGTAGATATTGTACACACAATAGATGCGATCGTTTGAGCGATACAGGGAGTGACGTGCACGACAGGAAGTGAACGAACGTTCGTTCATCACGCATGCTCAGACCATGGACGATCAATGAACGATCGTACACACGAACGATGGTCAACGATCGTCGTCCAATCCGATCCGCCGGTCCGGTCGTTCATTTCCAACGACTTTCCTCGTTCGTCGGCGTCGTTGGTTACTTTTTTTACGAACGATTTTTGCCCAATCGATCGTTCGTCGTTCGTTCGTCGTCCATTTTGAACGATAAAAATTGGAAGTGTGTACGCAGCTTAAGAGATACTTGCGGGCTGGAACCTGCTGCAGTCATTGAGAAGAGTGTGCGATCCCCGGGGCACTACAGGTTATATAACGATCCCAGGGATCCCATCTGCAGTTTAGTTCCCACGGTCACAGCTGTGACTGCAGGCCATCCCCAGGGCACTACAGGTTAATTAACCTGCAGTTCCCCGGGGATGGTACTGGAACTGCAGAGTTTATCTGCAGTTCAGTTCCCACGGTCATATGACCGTGGAAACGTTGCGATCACAGCTGTGACTGCAGGTGATCCCCAGGCACTAGAGGTTGAATGGGGACAAGTTTTTCCCATTCATCACATCTAGTGCCCTGTGTTCTTGGATAGAGAAACTCTATCCAAGAACACATACTACTGTTACAGTGCAGCAACAGCAATCAGGATCGCTGCCGCAGCCCTGTAGTATGTGTTTCTCTATCCAAGAACAGAGGACTCCCTGTGTTCCTGGATATAGAAACTCTATCCAAGAACACATACAACTAGTAAAGGGCTGCAAGAGCAATCTAATTGCTCTTGCAGCCCTTAATTGTCCCTAAAAACAACCGGAATTCTCCCACTATTGACTTCAGTGGTGTTCGAATTCGGCATTCGATCACCCGAACAATATCTCACTATTCGCTCGAATAGCTGTCAAATCGAATAGTATAGAGATATTCGACCAACACTAGTGTACACTACTGACCCCACCATAACCCAGTATTGTGTCATTTTAACCAGTGCAGTATTGTTCCAACTGTACTTTTTCACACACAGGCTACCTAAAGCTGTGGCAGCTCCGCAGACCTAATCTCTCTTCTTATGATGTCATATTTGTTGATGAAGCACAGGACTGCACACCATGTAAGTTTAGATTCATGAAATAATGTTTTTTTTTTATTTGCACAAAAGTCAGTACTGCAATCCTATGCACTTGGCAAAAGTAAGGACCAATCAGTATCTCTCTAAATCTCCTTATTGTCCAAGGGATGGTAGTCACATAAGCAGTGCAAACCTCAATTTTGAATATTAAGTTTAAATTAGATGTAAACCCTACCTGGATAATATGTATTTGTTACAAAACCACTTACAATAAACATTTGCTGTTTTATTTTTAAACATCCTATTAGAGAAAGGGCTTGATCCAGGACCCTTATCGGAGGATCATCAAGTATTAATTTAAACAAAGCTGTAGGCTAAAAATGAAACTTACTTTTCATTATTGGATTTACATACAACTTTAAATAGGAAAGTGATAAGCTCTATCATTTTTGATTCTATAAGTAGAATAAGTCATATGGTGACAAATGTAAATTTTATTGATTTTATTGCTTGCTGAGTGACAAAAATGATCTTTTGTTTTTATGACCCAATCATACTTTTCAGGGACCACTTGCCACTTCTTCCTCTAGCTCAGCTACTGCAGTGTAGTATTTCTGTGTATAGGGAGGATGTGACCTCCTTCCTAATATTTTATAGTTGTCCCATTTTTCTATTGTCTTTGAATTATGCTCCACCTATCCAGTTTCCCTGTATTGTGATAGCCAGGTGGATACTGAAAAGTGCCAAGTGGTGCACCCAGCTAAAAGGGTCTAAGAATCACACTGCCCTTCTATGTGCTAAATCCAAAAACCTATCACTCTGTGCTTCTTTCTACCTCATCTGTGCACCATAGCTTCTATAAAGAACAATATAGCAAATACTAGTTCAGATAGAACAGGTAATGCTAACAGGTCTGGGAAGTTGTTTACCATGTTGAATTGATTATCTAACTGTCACTATTCATTTATTTTCAGCTATTATGGAGGTTGTCCTTTTTCAAACATGTGGCAAAATATTTGTTGGGGATCCTCACCAGCAAATCTACACCTTCCGTGGAGCAGTGAATGCCCTTTGTGAAGTGCCACACACTCATATTTTCTATCTTACTCAGGTCAGTTTGTATATGGAATGATATTTGGCATGTTAATAAATCAACTACAGTCTGTAAACCTTCAAAATCAGTTTTACACACGTGGTAACTGTAAGGCTGTGTATACATGTCAAATCATTGTTGAAGATGAGATAAACAGTCGTGTGCATCTTGGGCGAAAATCTTATATGTATTATCTCCACGGAGGAGAGCACAGGTATTTGCCGCTCACTTGTCCTCCCTTCTCCATAAAACTAAACAGCACTGTGTGTACAAAGCTCATTCATTCATCTGTCATGAAAATGTTCACAGAAAATCATTTGCCGCTACAGAGATTCTACATAAATGCAAAGCCTAAGGATTCTTTATCTGGTTGCTCCTTTTGGGTTATGAACAACCAGAAAAGATAAGATATGATATCCACTTTTATGTAAATTGTCCTTAAATCTTGGATGCCCCTGCTTCAAAAGCCTAATATGTAGCGCCAGTGCTGCCAGTCAGGGGTGCAAGCGTGTTCGAAGCTCAGTTTTTTTTCTACATGACTTCACTAGAAATCACTAGTAAATGTAACCCGTCACTGAGACACCCACCAATGATGTCATCCCAAAGAGAACTATGTTACTATTAACAGACAGGGACAAAAAGCGTCACCATTGATCCATCTTTTCCGACATGTTTCACCCTAAACAGGCTCTTAAATTGACTTCAAAATCTGAATTTCCATTGTCATATAATCTTTGCTAAAAACTTTTGATTTGTTGGAATAAATAAGAGACAACTAGATATTGAATGATAACACACAGTATGCAAATAACAGTGGTAGCACCATGTGGACCCTGAAGATGTTAGAAATAAGTAAATTGCTTGCAGCCCCTTACATGCATTTTGAACGTAGGAGCAAGCCGAATAGGACGAGGAAGACCATTCCAGTAAGTCGGGGCAGCACTAGAAAAGTCTTGAATCTGTGCATGTGACGAGGTTATGAGTGAGGAAGTTATTAGTAGGTCATTGGAGGAGCGAAGAGAGCAGCTAGGGGAGTATTTTTCTACCAGGTCATAAAGGTAAGTAAGACAATAACTGTGTAGGGATTTTAAGGCAAAGCACAGGAGCTTGAATTTGATTCTAAGGTGAAATGGAAGCCAATGGAGGGAACTGCAAAGAGATGCAGCGGAAGAGGAGCGGAGGGAAGGATGGATGAATCTGGCTGTAACATTCATAATAGATTGTAGAGGAGAGAGTCGAGTTAGTAGAATACCAGAGAGGAGGGGGTTACAGTAGTCCAGACGAGAGATGATAAGAGCATGTACGAGAAGTTTGGTGGTCTCTGGGGACAGGTAGGGGCGGATTTTGGCGATGTTGCGCAGCAGAAAGTGACAGGACCTGGAAATTTTCTGAATATGGGGGGTGAATGAGAAGGCAGAATCAAAGGTGATGCCAAGACAAGATTTAGGAGGGAGTCAATTGTTGAGAAGAGACGGCATGGCTTGGAAGCTTGAGAGGAAATGACAGCGGAGAAATAATTTTGTTTGGTGATAGTGAGCTCTGTGTTAAAGTGATGTAGTCTGGCTTTGTAGTCCATGAAGTCAGTGCTGAGGCCAGATTTCCTCCACTGGTGCTCAGCTGCACGAACAGACTTTTGTAGCTGTTTGGTGTGATTGTTGTGCCAGGGACGGGGGTTGGCAGAGCGGGGGTAGCAGAAGGTGGCAGGGGCAACTTTATCCAGAGTCACAGAAAGAGAGTGGTTTAACTGAGTGGCATCTTCATGTGCGGAGGTGATTTTGGAGAGTGGAGGTGAGGGATGTAAGGCAGTTTGAGAAAAGCTTGTGGTCAAGGTTACGGATATCTCTCTGCCATTGGCCAGGTCTGGGATGTGGTGAAGGGGGGCAGGAGTTAAATAGGTTCAAGGTATTTTAGGTTGTGGTCAGAAGGAGGAAATAATAAGTCATCAAGGTGGGTGAGGGTGTAGAGTTTGAAAAAATACCAGATCTAATGTGTGTGAGGCCGAAGAGGGAGGTGATGGAGAGAGGTTTGGCTGAGGAAGGATGGTTGGGGGTCATCCATTGCAAGATTAAAGTCACCAAGGATGAGGGTGGGCAGGTCATGGGAAAGAATATGTGGGAGATAAGAGGCAAAGTTGTCCAAAAATTGTGAGGCTGGGCTGGACGGGCGGTAGACGACAGCAACAATAGGGGTAGGGGGCGGAAAAGACGGACAGAGTGGACTTCAAAAGAGGTCAAATGATAGAAGGCAGGGTATGAAGGTCTCTCTATGTTCAGTTAGGTGAGAGAATGAGACCCACGCCACCCCCTACTTTTTTGCCAGGTCTAGGGGTATGTGTGTAGTGTAGGCCTCCATAGCAGAGGCAGAGTCTGAGGAGGAAAGCTAAGTTTCAAAGAGAGCCAGGAAATGTATAGATTAAGAGAGGAGAAGGTTGTGTATGGAGGTTAATTTATTGCCCACAGATCTGACTTTCCATAGACTGCCATAGAGAGGAGGTAAGAGATTGTAGGTAGTGGGGATAGTAATGAGGTTAGCGGAGGGTGAATGTTGGTGAGAGGGTAGGAAAGAGAGAGGCTGTGAGGGGGACCAGGGTTGGGTGAGATGTCACCAGCAAGTAGTAAAAAGGAGCAGAAGTACTGACTGAGAAAGCAGGAGAGTAATGGAGCAAACAGAGAAGGGGTTAACACACTGGGAGGAGAGGAGGGAATAGGGCAAGCAGAGAGAGTGCAGGGTGATCAATGCATTATAACAGGTAGTTGTGAGTCATAGGAGTACATAATGCAGTGCAGGAGACTAAAGTCCATGTGAGCAGTTCCTGTTTGTTATATGGGTTGTAGTGAAGATTGTCATCTTGTTAAGTTCCAGGAGTGGGCTAGCAATCAGTCAGGGAGTAGCTTGGTGAAAAAACAGTTCAGGATGGCAGCGGCAGAGGTAGTATAATGGTATGTCCAATTCTGTTACAAAACCTGGTTCAATTCCCAAAGCACCTATAATTTTGGCACTTAAGATTTGGGCACGTGACCTTGCCTGTTGTTTAAATTGAAGTGCTTTGGGCCCTCAATATGGATGGACTGATGGGAGTAACAGGGTATTTTGGATATCAGTTGAACCTTGGTAGGGGAGGGGATTGGCAGGGCAATAAAACCATTTAACTCTGAACTGGGACAAATAGATAGGAAACGGATAGTGTTATGGCCAGATTCAAATTTGTGCAATAAGTTCATCTAAAATGCACAGCATACCATAGCCAGTCATAGGAAAATTGCACACACAATGGGAATGGCAGTCAGATTGCACAGCATACCATAAACAATCATAGGGAAATTGCACACAGAATAACATATTTTGCTGTCATTGTACTTCTTTACAGGTATCGATGTAATCTGCACAAACTGTGTTTAGTTATATTGTCTTGGAACTTCCGCATAACCCGGGAGCTTTATTATAAAGCTTCTCACACAGTTGGGTCTTTTTCGGTATTATTGGGTGTCTTAGCCAATAAACAAAAAATCTATTTTTTATCGAAAACCTAAAATTGATAATCCATTTATTAAAAACAAACTTACAATGTTTCTTGTTCTCATTTAATATGAATGTTTCAACCTTTAAATGGTCTGATTTAATAGTCTGACCCTCCTGTTTATTAGAATAAGTAAATATTTGATGTTCTTATGTTCTAGAGCTTTCGATTTGGTGCTGAAATAGCTTATATTGGAGCCACCATACTTGATGTTTGTAAGAATGTACGGAATAAGACCTTAGTTGGAAATAACCAAAAAGGTAAGACTGGTAAGATTGTCCATCTGCCTATCCTCTGTATTATAAGGATACTGCTGTTGTCATTCAGTAGATGTGTTTAAAATGAGCTCTAAATAGTTTGATTCTTACCCAAAAATTGATCACAACTATGTCTGCCGCTGATGGTAGAATATGACCGTTCTGTTTAGAAGTATATGCTCACTAATAGCTTGTGAGTCCAGTAGAACAAGCATCCTCACAATATATAGGTGCAAACTTTTCTCAGGGCACTTCTGCAGGGTAGGAATAGCCTTTGCAAGTATCACAGCCATCTGCACTATAGCTGGTGAGTAGCTCAAATGGCTTCAAAAATGCTAAAGCCCCTGGTTCAGGTCTGCTTACTTGAGGACGTTGAGTAAAGTGACTGCACAGGGTAATGACATTTTACAATTTGTTAACTTAGTTAATTTAGACAAATAGGGGAAACATCAGTGAGTATTGTGTTGCAGAAACATCTTTTTCTTTTTTTCTTTTCTTTTTTTAATAATATGTTTTTACCCTCTCATAAGCTCGATGAGTGATTATGATGATTCTCAAAACACTATAAATGATTTCACTTATAATAGAACTCCACAGGTATCTAGTGTTGTCTTCTGTTGTACAGTCATGTTTATTAGTAAAGTTACTATAAACTGGCAGATATATGAGAAAAAGCCTCTTGACATATATTTAAAATGATCTTTAAATGAAACTCATGTTAAGAGATTTGGGCTGATTTACCTTCCCCTTCAGTAAATTGTTTGAATGTGTGGATTAGATCTTTTCCTGAACAGTGGCCGCAGGTTCATGGCACATCAGTCTGACTTCCAGTCCATCCATAGTTCTCTATAGTAAAGTTTTAGAAGCTTTAGACTAGTAATGGGTACAATTTAACATATGTTTTACTCTTTCTTTTATGTTTAGTAATGTATGTAGATGCTGGGGGTTACTACACACTGCACGTCACCATTACACTTTGCACTGATTTATTTAATAAACTGTCTTATAATATGAACCCATCAGTCATAATAACATGTTTTACAGGTACCGTCCATGAGTCTTCCCAATCAAAAGTGGCCATTTTATCCAGAAGCAACTCTTGTGTGTTTGATCAAGCTGTCCTTGTTACAGAAGGAGAAACTCCTTCAAAAATCCATATCATTGGGGTATGTTTTCATCTGTGTGTATATACTGCTAACTTTTTAATAATGTTTATATCTGTGTTTTATTTACGTGTTGCCTATGAGTTATCCTTTAGCATGGCATACCTTATTGTATTCATATTAAAAATCAAAAAGGAAAGATGCAGCCATTTGTCCACTATCATTGTTTGAATGTTTGCAATTTGCTGTTAATAAAAAACAAAAAATGTTTGTCTTTGTGCAGGTCTTTGTAGCCACTAGGAAGCACACTTATCTTCATTTATTGATCTCCAGGCTGTATGCAAAATTTCACATACACAGACATATTTAGGATTAACAGCTTTGTACATTATGTGCCTTATAAAATTAACTATAACAGTTATCTAAATCTAGAAGGTTTTTTTGGCAGTTCTCCAGCATTTTGTGAAATGTCTGAGCGTGTCCCTGCAGTATTAGGTAGTCCAAATTTGTACAATGTTTGTCAAATTTGTACCCATAACTGAAATATATAAAAAAAAAAAACATTTATTTTATTACTTGTTATTTTTTTTACTTTATTTGTCTGCACAAGGGGATAAAGCGAAATCATGTCGTGTTAAGATTCACCATGAAAATTTTCATTGCTAAACTTTTTTTTTTTCTTATTTTCAGGGGCCAGAAAAATTTGGTTTGAATAAAATCTATGACATATGGATACTGCAACAGCCAGAATCAGAAATAAATAGACGTAGGTTTTTTTTCTGTAGCGTTCTGAATTCATTTTTTGTTGTTAAGAACAATAGTGCTGAAGCGTTAGAAACACAGTCAAAATAATATTACTTTCACCAGTGAAGGAGATTTTTCCTCTCTGCATTGTCAAGGAGGAAGGTCTGCATCTTATGATTGCCACAGGTTATGGAATTTAGCTGTCGGAGCAATACTTTTAAAAGAGTGGGTACGATTACAACCTCAGTCAGGATTTTTTGCTTAATGAGCTTTTCTCTGATTCCTGTCTGTAATGAATGTTTAGCTGTGGATACCAACAATGCATTTAAAGAGAAAACTTTTTCTACCAAAGCTTTGACTACCCAGTGAAGTCTTTTTTTTATATTTATTTATTGTTATGTTCTGTTTTGCAGAGAGATTATACATTCAGGACAAATTTATAGCCACGTGGTTAAGAAGAGGAGGGTTTGCAGCTTTAAAGGAGTATGCAGTGAGTTCTGAAGACAGAGAGCTGGAAGGCAGAATTGCTATTGTTGAGAAATACAATCGGCGAATACCTGAGTTGGTGAAGAGAATAACAACGTGTAATACTCCTGATGGGGAATCTGCAGGTATGAGCAGACTATGCTTTACTCTTTGTGTGATTGTTACTTGTCCACTGGCCACACTGAATCCAGTTTTTGGAAGATCAAATAACTATTTATATAGGAAAGCTGGAATTTCATGATACTGTGGATGTTTTACCTACAGCATTAAGTTCGTTTATAACAAGGCACAGCTGGAAAGTCAACACTGTGTCCTGAAGTCCTAAAATTAGCTTAAAGCGTACCTGAAATCTCTAGACAACCCTTTTATGTAAGGTAAAAATTCTTTTTTTTTTTTTTTTTTTTTTAAAAAAGGGTGCAGCACCGCCCTCTAATTCTCGGCCGCCTAGGCAGTCGAGAATGAATGAGAGGGCAAAACCTTCCACTGGATACCTACGTCGGGCATCCCAGAAGGTTTTTCAGTGCTCTTTCTGCGCATGCCCTAGGAGCCTTTTTGCACAAAGAAAAATTTGCCATTCTCACGCATGTGCAGAGATTTGCAAATTTTTTTTCTCATCCTACGTCACCCGATCGTAGGATGGGTGACATAGGAAGAACCCGAAATAGGGAACCAAGATGGCAGCGCAGGACTGAAGGTTTTTTTAGTTTAGTTCCTCTTTAACCTCCTGTGCACTAACCCCGAGTGTGACTCGGGGTAGAAAAAACATGCTAAAAGCAGTAACCCCAAGTCACACTCTGGGTAGGTAAACCTATAGGAAGAAATAGTAAATTGAGTCTTACCTGATCCATCAGCGTCCGGCGTCGTCTTTCGTACGATGCGAAATGACGTCGATGCGTGCGTACGTTGCCAGCGGGGCGGGAAATTCAAAATCCATTTGTATTGCATTCAATACAAAATAACTGTATTGAATGCAATACAGTGGATTTTTATGTGTAATATTTAAGTATATTATTTAATATTTAAGTATATTATTTATTTATTTTTTAAAAAATAATTTTTTCATTTATTTAATTGACTATTTTGACATGATTTTGTGTTTCCAACTTTTTTTATACTCTACTAATATTATACTGTAAAATAATTTTTTGTGAAAAACAATGTACTGCCCTTAGATCTATAACTCCAGACAGAAATGAACTGCTCAAGAGGTTAGGGACCTACACTGAGATGTGTCTCATACGATGTGTCAAAAAATGTAAAAGAATAAAAAAGGCTGCATAAAAAATTCCAACAATTGGTTGGATGAGAAATATTTCATTGATCATGCAATCAAAAAAGGAAGGACACCAGATTCCTGGATACCCAGGCCCACCTTTGCCAGTCTGTATTTAGATGAAAGAGGAGTTTGAGTACATCAGCAACATTCTGATATTTTGGTTAAAATACTTGGTAATTATCTGATGAATCTAAAGTGTACAAGTAGTTGTGGCCTGGGTTACCTTTTTGAATTTGTCAGTGGAAATACAAAACAATGAGACAAGTGATAAAAGACTCTACAACCTTTCATAGTCTTCTTCATGCTTTAATGTTTCATCCCAAGCCACTGGTAAATAAGTATGCTGGAGGGACAATACTTACAAGCTTGCAGAAATTGTGCCCGATTAGAAGAGTCTGAAGTAGGTTTTCCAAATAGAAATGTTAAGAAATATA
>NC_092859.1:112649291-112676863 GCF_032062135.1 Pyxicephalus adspersus
TATACACTTTCTTCATTGAAGCTGGGTGGTCCAACAAACCTGGAATGGATCCGGTACAGGACTTAAAACATTTGCTAGCATCCATTCCAGGTTTTGCTGGATCACCCAGCTTGACTGATGAAAGTGTATGTTCCCCAGCCTTAGAGATCTTTCATAAATCAGGCACATTAAGTGTATAACTCATTTTACAGAGTAGACTCAAAGTTAAAATGTGAAAAACATAATTTTATTCTTTTCTTTGAATTTAGTAGAAATATTGTGTCCTGTGTTTTAAGATTCATGGTTCAGTCGTTTTGAGCCCTGATCTCACATGAGGAATGCACTTTAATATAGAGCTATGACATGATCTATGTATACCAGAAATTGCCTATTGCAGCTAGCACACATGGGAGGGAAACCCTGGGTGTTCCTGTTAGGTGACATTTCACACACATTTAGCAGTTTAGTTTGTGAATAATTTGTTGTTTCCACTTTGTTTTAAATATGTTTAATTCATATTACATTTTCTTTCTTTTTTTAGACTATATTTTGGGAACTGTTCATAAAGCTAAAGGCATGGAATTTGATACTGTTGAGATTACTGATGATTTTGTTAAAGTTTCTCTACCTAGACATAATCTCAGGAGAGCAGGGATCCCCTTGGGTGAGTAAGAGGAGTGAATGTAGGCTAATTTACTAAGTAAATATAATCTACTATAAATATTCATACAAACAAATGTGTGAATATTAACTTGGCTTATTTCATCTGCATTCTAAAATGTAAACAAATTTGTTTTAACATGACCGGACAATTTGAGGGAATCTTTACACATTTTGTTGTGTGAACATTCCTACGTCCTTTAGATAAATAACCTCACTGTGCCCTTGTATAGCAGTATGTGGTATCTGTGAGCAAAAGTATTGCTGTCCAATGCTGGAAATATTGGTTGTAGAATGTACAGAAGCAGTGCTAAGGGGTTTTTCAATTACTAATGAAGCTGAGGTATAACTAAAAGTTTTTTTGTTATTATGAAAATGCAGACCCACTTATTTACAAAGCGGCAGGAAAACAAAGGTTTTTAAAATGACCACCCCAGCATAGAACACTGGGTGAAGACAGCACCTCCCATAGAATATAACGGCAGTCTTGTAGCATAGGCACCATTGGTGATTGGCATTATACTCTGTGGTAGGTTCCATCTATGAACCGTGCATGCAGTTACCCTTCTGCTTCTTGTAACTCTAAACCAAACCTTTAATAAATATGTCTGTAAGGCCTAGGGTTTAGCAGTGTATACAGCAAGCTTTAACCAAGAATTGAACAAATTAATTTAAACAAATATTCACATCCATTGTGTATATGGTAAACTGAGATAATAAAAAAAAGTTTTAAAGATTTTACTTCCTGCACTCCCCCCCCCCCCCCCATCCTATTACTTATGCCTGCCCTCCCCGACCAAGATGTATATTTAAATTGTATTACGCAGCAAGCAACAGCACAAAAAAAGCAGCTGTTATCAGATGGCAACAGGGAAGTCTACAAGGTTCTTCTGTTCAGGGATGGCAAGGAAAAGTAAACCTTGCAAGTGGCACTGATAATCCCTGCAGAGCATGGCCATCTGAAAGGAGGATTAGGTAAGG
Organism: Pyxicephalus adspersus; assembly: GCF_032062135.1. Lineage (NCBI taxonomy): Eukaryota > Metazoa > Chordata > Amphibia > Anura > Pyxicephalidae > Pyxicephalus > Pyxicephalus adspersus. The sequence continues at coordinate 112,650,912 of NC_092859.1, forward strand.
TGGGAAGCAAAAAGATAACTGTACTTTTTTAAAATAAACTGTTGCTAGATTTTAGCAATACCTAAACTTATTGAAGGTCTGCTGAAACATTCTAGCAGCTGATATATCTCCGCACTTCTCCCAAGATATGTGTCTAACATTTCCCCATTGGAGTTGCTTTAAGGGTACAGGGGATTTTCCCAAAACATTTTTTTAAAAACTTGCTGTACATATTGCTCGAACATGCTAGCCCATATGTATGAGACCTTCTTTAACTGGACTATCTGCCAACATGTTCTTTTACCTCCAATCCATATGTTTTCAGTAATCACAGTATTTGGCCATCACCTTGATTAAAGGTTGATTTATACTGTAGTGGAAAATTTGGTTTTTATTGTTGTTGCTCTTTCCACATGTTCTCCACCACATATGCCTTTCTACTTGTGTAAATAGTACTTTATGATAACCTAAAAATAATCTATTCTTACAAATTTTACCCAAAGAAATTTTCATTTACATGTCCTAAATGCACTAAAAGTAGAATGTGATCCCTGTTTACAAATTGCAACACTACAATCAAGTGTGTGGTCTACAGCCACGGTGGATTAGTAACTACTTACAATGTCAAAATGTTCTTTCATTGTTCCAGATTTGTCTGTAGAAGATGAATGGAATTTAGTGTATGTGGCTGTAACCCGAGCAAAGAAACATCTTATCATAACCAAATCAATAGAAAATGTTTTGACTTTGGCAGGGGTAAGAGTTATCATTTATACTTTCCTAGCTTTTGTCACAATATAACATAGATTGTGTCTCTTTTCTGAGCACAGTTCCCAATCTTGATATGTTTGGAGGTTTACTGATATTGTCATTTTTAGTGGACTGTCTGCATACATGCACACAAGACTTTTTTTGTACCACAATTTACTGCATGTTTGACTGTTTTTAGGATGGAAATGCAAAACCCTTTATTTTTTATAGTTGGACGATGACGGTACTGGCCACATAATCAGTGGGACTTTTTATATGTAATTAAAAAACTGCGATCAGGCAGGTAAGATAATTTTTTTTGCAGAAGTACCATTCTACAATAAGGGACCTGCCTGGTTGTATTTTTTTTATTTTTAACTATAGTTCCACTTTATTATACTCTGTTGTAACGTTTTTGTAAGGTTTTGGAACCCTTGAAATAACCCCAACCTTGGCCATCAAAACCAGTACATTTTGTTTCTATAAATTTTTATAAATTTTTCAAAAAAAGTAAACACATACAATAAAGGTGACACACACGTTTAACGGTATAAACAAACAGTGCACATAACAAGACCATTATCTGCAAGAATGGAGTTTCTAAGGCACATAAAACACAAGGGGATACATAACAGATAATATAACATCTGGGGAATCCGTGTAATAGAGAAACTAATATGTGCAATCAAACCCAATCCCAGTTTGAATTCGATAATAGACATTCCCTCTTAGAGCAAAATAACTATTTAAAAACAGGTACATTTTATTATGATATTACCGACGATACCGAGATTCTAACCCGGGCCCCCAGCACTGCAAAAGTAAAAGTTCTAGCCATTGAGCATCCTTTCTGCCCATTTGCTAGTATCAATATAGAATACATAAAAAGGACAAACATGGTTTTACTAACATCTTCATAAGTATATGTTTAATGGTTTCACTGATCGAGTAATGTACTGTCTTTATTTCCAGGAGTACTCACTAAAGGCAGAGCTGACTAGTGAAGTAATCAAGGAGGCCCCTGTCCTATGTACTCTGGGACACTGTAAGAATCCTATCCCTGAAAAGTCAGTGCTCACCATGCGAAGACTGCCAATTACCTATGTAAGAACACCTTAGTCATTAATACATGGTTCATTTATACTGGAAATGTAAAATCAACTTTTTTTGTATTTAACGCAAAAATCCCAGCAGGACTTTGACATTTATTAATTTTATCATTGTTTATCTTTGCCTCCATTTGCATATGTTACCACTCCAGAATCACATTAAAAGTGCTCATACTTACTAATGGGAAACTGTAGGAATCAGAAATTCTCCAGAAATTCTGCTTCTTTTTGATTCTTGGACCGGAGTTAACCCTTCGATTTGGAATCCCGTCTTTCACCAGCAAGATTTAGGTGTAAACAGAGACTGCTCTGCCCAATTCTGTCTCAAGTGATTTTAAATTTCTACCTAGTTGTGATTCAGCTTTACTATGTAGATAATGCAGGAATAGCTTTTTGGTATTCAGAGAATGTTGACAGGAAGCAAACATTGTACCAGTAGTGACCTCATAAAAAAACCTTGTTATAACTCGCTGTCATTTCAACCTAGTTTTAAACTGTCTTGAGTTGCACTGTAGGGACAGATTTACTCTAATATTCTACTCTAAGATACTCTAAGATCTCTAATATTATATTTATTCTCTATCCTATTATTAACATGCTCTGGGTTTAGACAACCAATTTACTTTGAAAGGCCAGGCAGTACAGAAAACTGTAGCATCAAGAGGTTGCAAGTCAGCTCTATGTTGGGGAATATCTTTCTTACTACATCAATATTATCTCTATTTTAAAGCTTTTTCAAGTTGTGTCCATTGATGCAAGTGAACCTACTTGATAAAAATGTATACTGTACTTACTGGCCCTTGTTAAGTCTGATAGTCATAGAGATACAGGTTGGGAGGCTCATTGATGTAATTAAATGGAATAAAAAGAATAAGTGCCATGTTTCATTGTAAAGATTATCATTTTGTTGTGCAGAACTGCACACTTTTAGGTTTATTCATCCCTTTACTTTTTAATGTTACTGCAAGCATAAATTTGAGTTCTGCATGCTAATTTATCGTTAAAACAAATTTGTTGCAAACAAAATACTAAACCAAGGAAAAAAATAATTGTGTCTTCTATAAGTTCTGGCATTTATTTCATGTTTATTTAAATGATTATAACTGCATTTACATTTTGCCCTTTTATTTTTACTTCTTACAGAGTGACAAAAGTGAAGATAAAGGAGGTTTTATCTGCCATGCATGTGTGCACCAGCGAGTTGGAAATATGACACAACTAATGCTATCACCAGAGACACTAGAAACCATAGAGAATAAACTGGAAAACATAGTTATGTCCAGACGATATCAACTTCTTTTGCAAGCTATTTAATAATATTTATGGGTTCCCTTCAGAATATTTGTGCAACAGTTTATTTTTTTTTTGCTTACATTTTCCTAGGTGTTTTTTTTTTTTTTTAATTGAACCTTTCAATCATCTAGTTTACCGAGACAGAACTTTTAAAGACAAATCTTAGATTACTCTTAACAAATACAGCATTTCAAAACAATTGGCAGATTCATGGATATAGGTGGCCATAGTTATAATAAAATATTTATTCTTTTTGTAAAATGTGAGTTTGTCCCTACCCGCTTCAACTTACTGCATCTTCTATATGTTCATTAATATTATGCATGGCCTTACTGACCAGTATGAAAGTACAGGAAGAAGTAGGGAATCGGATTTTCCTTAACATAATTTTGGAGATTTGCATTTAGACCTGCTCATATTTTTGATAAATGGTTTTCATTCTTTTCATGGCTTATTGTGTGCAAATTTTTTGTTGCATACCTGTTCCATCTTTGTATTTATGTGCCATTATTGTTTTTTGTGTGATTATTCGGTCTAAAAACCAAATCATGTACATATTTGGTGGCTAGGCTTGCAGTCAGATAAAATTATGTATTTTTAAGTGTATATTTTTTTAACATGAAAATGTAAAAGAAGAAAACATTTTGTAAGTTTTTAATTTTGTGAAACTGCATGCTTTCATATGTGGATGAAAAAAATAATAATTTTGAACATAATAAAAAATAAATATATACAGACTAATATGTATTACAGTTGACATTCAAAAATCAGGCAACCTCTGGACCTCAGGAGTGCCGGATTTTCGAAAATTATAGATTTTTGAAAGTTATACCTACCTCCACACACAGGACATCTGGCACAGTTGCAATAAGTGTATTTAGTGTAGCAAGCAAGACCTAACAGCTGTTTCTCCAGAACAGTGCCATCAAAACATAAGTGGCCAAACAGTGTACTACAGTCCCTGTATTGAAAATGCTATCTGAAATTCATGCAGGAAAACTGAAAGAAACAGAATATCGATGGTCGGATTTTCGATTGTCAACTGAACTTTTTAAAATGACCATGAAGTCTGGCAAGAAATGTCAAAGATAGAGTATAGTTAACTTTACATTGACTGTTTCCCCACTAAACTGCTTCTATTGAAATAAATTGAAGCATTTATGTGCATTTAAAGACTCTGGAGGTTTCCTGGATCGGGTCCCGCATCGTCCTGGAATCCTACTTCATACCAGTGATTCCTTCCTACTGGACACCGCTATCTTCTTTCCCCTTCTGCCCATGTCACTTGATCTCACACTATGCAGGCACCAAGTTGGGAGATGTAGAATGCAGCCTGGATCACCCAGCTTCACTGATGATAGTGTATCCTCCGTTTGAGAGTATTATTAAATTCGGCCCATAGTGTCAATGTGTCTTTTGCTCTTCCTGCCATCTGTGTATCTGCAGCTAGGAAAAAAGAACACTTTCTGCTTCCAAAGGAATGTAGTTATTAAACATGTGTTGGCATAATGCATGTTAAGCAGTGTACCCTAAAAATTAACAAAATGACAGTTGGAAGCCAAAATGCAATATACTATACATACTGGTGCCATAAAACTAACATACATTAATTACAAATGTCAGTTACAGCTTTTTGTGATCATAAAATAGGTAAATTTCTTACAATAGATGCTTTGATCATATTACTTCTACTAGTATAATAAAGATGCTCTTTGTAAATCATAATGGACCTAAAATACAAACAAACAGCACGCCAGTACTCGCTGCAAGGAAGCTGCACAATTCTTGCTTCTACAGTAACTTGTCCCCTGTCAGGAATCTTCAGCTTCTTCTAACTCCAGCACATCTACCAGCTACATCCTCAAGGAAGACCAAGATCAATGTGATTGGTACATTATAAATTGTAGGCTAAAATGTGTTGTCCAGTCTCAGAAGCGTGTACCCTCTTTGTAGAGGAAGTTAAGGGAAATTCACCTAACAAAGACAAACTGCAATAAAAAAATAAGACATTTTCCATGTAAACCAAACTTAAAGAGACTGTTACCACTTCCTGTCCATTTCAGGTCCATTCTGATGGAAGATCTACACTTCCTGACCTGAGTGACAACTTTTAGGCCCATATTCATGCAGTACAACACATGGATTTTACAGATAAAAAAAATGCATCCTAAATGGGAAATACCAGTGTTTCATGTAGCTGGTTGACATATATGCACTGCAGTTTAGTTACAGGTATGAAGACCCCTTTCACTTTGTTTACTGTCTTTTACTGCTAAACACTAAAGCATTGTTCATGTCCATGTTTACCCAGCCAAAAGAAGTCACATAGTATGTGGCACTGTCCAAATTTAGGAGCAAACATAAAAGTTCAGATAAGTGTTTGAAAATGTGCATCAAATGCAAGACTTAAAGTGTTGCTGGTGCTTTTTTTTTTAATTTCTGGGCACTAGCTTTGTAATTTAAATCAATGAGAATGTTTTTTCTATCTGACTTATGAAGCAAACAGGAAGGATCCATGTGGCAGGAGCAACTACAAGTGGGTGTACATAAACTACTAAAACACTGCAGACAAGGTAATCACTTTACATGATTTGCTTTCTTTTCATCTGTTTAAGGCTGGGACTGCACACAGACTGTTTTTAATACGAATATAAAGCTTTCCTTAAAACGCTGAAAAACTCTTATTAACACCTATGTCGTGCTTTGCCTCGATTTTATACAAGCGTTTCAAAAAGTTTGAATTTTAAGCCTGGTAAAGGAGTACAGAGATATATAATACCCCTTACTCATTCCCTCAAGGGTTAAATATACCTATTAAAATATGAACTGAGACTTTAAAGTTGAAGTATTTTATTATATGTATGTGATTTGTGCTTAACTGTGTACTTGCCTTTTTTTATTTTTTCCAAGGGCTGCACTCTGACATAAGCACAGCTGAGGGACTTCTGAGAGCGTGGGATCCCCAAGCACCAGAGGGCAAATGGAGACAAGTGTCACCTCCAGTACTGATTGGATAAAAAAAGGGAGAGGTCATATGGAGACGCTGCTCCTAGGTCCCCAGTGGAGCATTGGTATGTGTTTTGCCAGGAGTAGTGTCCCCATATGACCTCTCCCTTGATTAGAAAAGTCCTATGGGGTCAGCCTGTATGTACACTGCTCACAGAATCTCTCATTTGATCCAACCAGCACTACAGGTGAATGGGGAGACTTGTCCTCAATTGCCCTCTGGGGATTGGGGGTGCCTGTCAGGAGTCCCACGGCTGTGTCATGAGTGCAGCTCTGGGAATCATACTTTCAAGGTGGGATAACCTGTAAATAAAAAAAAAAAAAAAAGCATAGTTAAACACAAATTACATACATGAAATAAAAATAAAACTCATTATGTATATTTACCCATTTCAGGGAATGAGTGAGGTATTATGTACCTCTTTATTTATTTCCCAATGTGGGCAGGCAGAGATCTGGGAGCCTCCTTATTAAAAGGGGGCTTCCAGGTTACAAAGTCCTGCAAAAGAGGCTTGTGAAAGCCTCCACTGTTTTCATTTCAAATGTGAAAACACCTATAAACGTGTGAAAACGTTTAAAAATGTCTTCATTAACATCAATGGAGGCTTTTATTGATGTTTTTAAGAATTTATAAACAGGCAGAAATGCCTGCATTGAAGTTTATGCATGCTTATAGGTCTTTCTAAACATTTTTAAAATGCAGCACAAAGCATTAACGCTTAAAACGTGCCTCGGTGTAGATTAGCCTATTAGAATGCATGGGATCTTCATACATAGGCTTTAAAACACTCAGGTTAAACTCAATGGAGACAGTCCTTGTAGACTAAGCCTTAATTAGTTAACATGCATTTCTTATAAATGATGAGTATGGGGATTCTTCCTACTTTCCAGCCCTAAACACAGCTAAAGAACAGGACACACAGCTATTCCTAAGATATAAGGCTGCACGGTTATACCAGTGTAAGCATGGAGATTTCAAGTTTTCACTTTAGTTTCATTTTAAGACAGAATTGTGCTGACAACACATTGGATTTATATAAATCATACAGAGTTTTCAAAATAACTAATGTGTATTCTAATTTTTTATAAAAAATAATTACATTTTTATATTGTAATATGTTATGCATAATGCGGTGCTGCAGTAGCTTTGCTTTCAAAGTGTTACTGTACAATAAAACATCCCTCCTTAAAATATATTGCCTGCGAAGAAAAAAATAAATAAATAAAATTATAAATATAAATATATATATATATATATATATATATATGCATTAGTTCACGATTAGAAACATTTGCCAAATAATAGCGAATGAGTTCAGGCCCAATGGCTTTACTTTATTATTCCTTCTTATGGTGCAAGTCTATTAGGCTTAGTCTACACGAACGTTTTCCCCAGCGTTTAATCACACTAAGCCGCTGAGTGCTCCATCTAGTGGCTAATCTAAAATTTTCCATAGATACTTCAAAAACAAAGGATGAGTAGCTTGTAAAATGTACAAAGAAGATTTCCACCTATACATTTGTTATATATCACGTAGGCCACATCACTTATTAAACCCAGAAAAAAAGAATATACAGTGAAGAACACCAATTTTTGTAGCAGGCCATTAAGGCCATTATAAACAAGATATATGATATTAGTAGCTTGTAAAATGAAAAACAGATTATTTCCAGTTTTTAGACCAATTTTCATTTTTATGATTTATAAGTTTTAAATCATCTATTTTTACTATTTCTATAACATCTTTTTTGTACAAATAATCATTTATTGTACAGTACACTAATAAGATTTATTGTGAAGTATGGGTTTTCTATTACTTTTCTATTACTATTGCTTATTACACACTAGCTGCAAGTTAGGTCTTGTTGGATGCCTGCCTATGGAGATTGCGTACCCCACATTTTAGATGCCAAAGGAATTCTAAGCAGATGCAGTCATACAAATGTAGAAAAGAAGTGAATGAAGAAGGTATTTTATTTCAGATTACATTACATTCAGGCGTCTGATCAGTTGTGCCTTTATAAAAAACTAATCTTAGCTGTGAATGTGTTCAGTGGATTTGTGGGTACTAGCATTGTAGTCAATTAAAACTTCTTATAAATTGGTTTATTTATTAGCTTTAATTACATAAAAAATTATTCCTGTAGCAAGAAGAAAAGCTATAGGGTAATAGGAATGCTAAAAAAGGCAGGTAAATGCTGTAGACATTCATAAAGCAACATAGACATTTTTTAACATTTTTTTACTGAACTTTTTTTCTGCTCTTGGATTTTTTTTTTGAATTTTAATATTTCTATATACATGATTTTTACATGAGTTTGCTTTTTACCATTACATAATTTGCATTCATTTTCAGTTTTTTGATATCAGTTATCGTGCATTTCATGAAAATGGCACACCACAAATGCAAACACTCGTCTATCTGTAATTGCATTGTTAAGGTGTGACCTTGTTATACATGTGAATGGTTTATCATTTAAAATGGTTATCATTTATTCCCATTACACTTATTTTAGTGTATCAATAATGCAGCTGTGAGCTGTGTATGTGAAGTGGGCCTAAAGAGTCAGAACAAAGCAGAATTTGATTGCTTTCAGACCCTCTCTCCCTCTATGATAGGAATTCTGTATAGAGCTGTTGGAACAGAACAGGCACATAGACAACAATATTAATCGAGCAAATATAGGGTAATCTGAACACTACAGAAAAAGGGTTTCCTTCAGAAGAACAGAAGTAGTATTCTAGCATTGTGAATGAAAGGTACCTCCTAGATTGTAAGCTCTTTGGGGCAGAGTCCTCTCATCCTGTGTCACTGTCTGTATTTGTCTGTCAATATTTAATACTTATATTTAATATTTAATACAGTACAGCACTGTGTAATATGTTAGCGCTATCTAAATCCTGATTATTATTATTATTATTATTAATAATAATAATAATAATAATAATATTTGACTATAAAATGTTGCTTTTAGTCTACCTTTAAAATGGTACTTATAAGGAAGCTTACTGACAGTTTGGATACAAAACAACCTTTTTAGCACATGAACCAAAATTCTATCGATATATTTATTGTAATTCTTCCTTAAAAAATTGTTCCTTATGTAAAAAAAAAAAAACAGTATTCATGTAATGTATTTTATTGCCCATTACTGCTCTAAACTGAATACATACATCACTGGGTACATCTTTTTTATTAACCTTATCGTCCTAAAATCAGTACATTGCCCATGGGGTCATTATTATTTAATATATATATAGGGATTTTGTTAGAATAAATAACTAAACCGTCTCTTCACAGGACATATAAATACATAATGATGAGACAGCTCAGATTCTCAGATTATTGTGTATTGTTTATATCTTGTGACAATGCAGTTGTCTTTATGGCCTCCTTCTTGTGCTATAACAAACAATTTTATGTAAAGATTTTACATTTGAAGTATGAAACACTGTAACTAGGCTGCATGTATAGTATGCAATAAAAAGATTAAAATATAAGTGAGAGGTACGGTTGGTAATGATCATCATAAACCACTAATATGTGCAACATTGTTTACTTATAGCTGAATATATTTATATTAAAGACACTTGACTAGATGATTGTTACTTGAGGTGAAAGATTGTAATCATTGAAAATCTAGAATATATACAGTTGTCCCCCGACAACGTTTGTCAATCCAGGTGGATATTTGAACCACCACCCAGGGATGATCACTGTGCAATGGGGGGCCACATTATCTTTCTCCCCCTCTTTATAGAACAGAACCATTTATTCTTTTGTCTCTGGAAAAAGATAATTTCCATTTACAGAAATCTAACATGTATACAGGGCTTTACCTAGCGGTTTGTCACAGAACCAAATGCCTGTGCCGCACAGCAGTGTTAACTTGCAGCAATTAATTATTTATTATGGGATCATGTAAGATTGATTGCTGTTACATGTTACTGTATGCTTGCTCCATGGTAAGGCATTTGCTCCATCTGTTTTGTGATAAGTTGCTAGTAGGAGGCTACTATTATTATTACACAGTATTTATATAGCACCATCATATTACGCAGCTCTGTACAAAGTTCATAGTCATGTCACTAACTGTCCCTCAAAGGACCTCACAACAATGTCCCTATCATAGTCATATGTCTTTATTACAGTCTAAGTTCAATTTGGGGGGAAGCCAATTAACTGCATGTTTTTCGAATGTGGAAGGAAACCGGTGTACCGAGAGGAAACCCACAAAAACACAGGGAAAACCTGCAAACCCCATGCAGATAGTGTCCTGGCGAGGTTCAAACTTGGGACCCAGCACTGCAAAGGTCAGAGTGCTAACCTCTGAGCCACCTGCTGCTCTACTATAAAGTCTCCTATGTACATCTAGTCTAATCTGAGAATACTGCCAGAAAGTGGTTACATCTCCTAGTAGCAAAAATAATACATTTTATCTCCTAGGAAGCTATGATTCAATTCACAATAAAGTCTCCAAGGGGTAAAGTCAGGAATAAAATGTTACGTGTCAGTAATGATATGATCTATGTTTGGAAGTGCAAAAATCACAACATAACAACCCACTGGCTGAAACAGCACTTTGGCAGACTCTGAAAACAGTGTCTTCGCCTTAAAAAGAAAAAAAAATCACGCCTTTCAAACATCTGGCAGGCATCTCACAATGTTGTCTCCACAAGACAAAGTGAATTAAACAAATGTAAATATGTGTGGACGTTAGGATATGGGCCATGAAATGCTTAACTTATAATAATACCTTGTCAGTTACTTTACAGATTGCTCCAGATAATGAAAAGCCAAAAATCAACACACAACATTTCAATTCTGTTTTAAGTGAAAGTCTTGACTCTTTTCCAAATTGCACAAAATCTGCAGAGAATAAAGACACAGACATGGTATACTGAATGGAACCATGTAAAGAAGGTTTGCAGACTTGTAGAAGCAATGTGGAAAAGGTGTTACAATTGGAAGTCATGTCACCTTTGCTGTGTAAAAACAGCAGCAGACAACAACTGTGTTTGGAAGTTCTGTTTCATATGCACAGCAGAAAGTTGTGTGTGCCAGCAACTCTGAGTACTGCAGAGAAACTATTTAAAATGGTTCCACAGAAAGTTTATTATATGGCTGGAAATCTAGGTGGATTGGAAAGGGCAAGAGGCTGGATATAAGTAATAGGACCATTGGCATTCTATTAGTTACACATAAACATTTTTATTCTTGTCCAATTTTACATTATATGGTTTTGCAAATTTGTCAAGTAATAATGATAAAATCCCTAAATTGTGTGAGAGTACATTAAACTCTGTTTATGGATATGATCAGGCAACTTAAATATTGCCACGGAAATCTACTCCAGGATAGCCACTCTCAGTCTAGTTTTCCTCCAGCCTTCATCTGCACAAGCTCTGATGACGAGGAATAAGTTAAAGCGTACCCCAGGATACCTATGGCAGGCATCCAGGGAGGCTCTTGGGTGCTCCTTACACGCATGCCTGAGTATCTCGGGCATGCGCAGAAGGCTTTTTGATAAAAGAGAACAATTTGTCGATCTCACATGCACAGTGAGATCGGCACATTTTTTTTTCATCCTACATCACCTGATCTCGTGCCTGGGTCCGGTGACACAGGATGAAGAACCCAGGAAGAGAAGATGAAGATGGCATCACCAGCAGCACTAGCTCCGGGACGGTTCTCGGGACCATGCGGGACCAGATGCCAGACACCTCTAGAGTAATTGGACTGCCCGGCAGGATTGAAGATAAGTGTTTTGTTTTTTTTTTTGTGTGTTTTAAGTATAGTTCCTCTTTAAGTGCCTAAAACACACTAACATTTTATTATTATACAGTATTTATATAGCGCCAACATATTACACAGCGCTATAAATTAAATAGGGGTTGCAAATTACAGACAGACAGTGACACAGGAGGAGGAGAGGATCCTGAAGAGCTTACAATCTAGGAGGTCTCACACAATAGGAGGGGAGATATGGAGTGATGGGAAGTAGTGAGGGTTAAAGGAGACAGAAGAAAATGGGTAGGCAAGATTGAAAAGATGGGTTTTGAGTGCTCCTTTAAATGAGCAGAAAGTAGTGGACAGCAGGTTGAGCTGAGCAAAGTATTGCTTGCATTCCATATGAAGACCGATCGTCCTAGCAACATTTTTAAACCTTTTTGTGAATGTTGTCGTTTCTCTGGGCAGAACTGCAAGAAACAGATTGCTAAACAACTATACTTAATAACATATGCGTGACATAGTTGTTATAATTTGCCTTGTACTGTTTAATGAGAATTCAGAATTATGAGTTTTTTTTACCTACACCAACTCCTGGACCACCAGGCATTTGACCCTGAAAAACACTGTATATGTAGTAACTTGTGTGTTTACATTTCAACATGCTAAACTAGCTACCTTGGCATTATTTTAGTTAAAAAAAAAATTGCAATAGGTTAGGTAGACCTTGGCTTACAGTGGAACTAAAGTTAAAAATCTGCAACTAGACATGTTTTTTTTTTTTTTGCAGGGAGAGGCCCTTCTGCAATAAAACATGATTACAAGCTTGATTGCTCCTCTCAACTATCAAAAATTGCTGAGCTGTGCTTAGGAAGTAGGGATACCCGTGTCTAGGAAGCTGGGATATCCATGCGTCCCTGCTTCCCCTACAAGTAAGTTTATTTAAGAAGCTCAGGATTTTTTTATCGACAAATAGACATCACCCGTCTTGTCTGCAATAAAAGACCTTGCTAATAAACTTGTTTTTTTTTGTTTTTTTAAAAGCTTTAGTTACACTAACTGTGATCCATGTATGATTCTGATCCACTAGTTGACAGCTGGCATATAAATCTACTCCTAATAATTTCCAACCTATGCTTCCTGATACCTCTGCACTGTGCCTACCCAACCTACTTAATCCTTGGCTGGACATTGACTTTCTTTCATGACCCCTAGCACGGTTTCTTTTAGGAACTCTCCAAGGTCCATGCAAACATGATTGGTTTAGTCCTATTTGAAATATAGTGACGTGGTCTGGGTTCAAGTACAGTGCAAGCCCATAAAGCTTATCTTTTTAGCTTATTAGTTAATAGTCAATTTACGTGAGGGAAAATTAGGAGTCGGAATCTGTGAATTCAAATCATTTTGTATCCTGAGGCAAGAGTTACACATTTTACACCATCTACTGGTGTTAACCTTCTTTTTGACCCCTGGAACAGTTTCTTTTGCATTTTACATTTAAGTGAGGCAACACTTACAATTAAGAGTCATTCTGTATTTAATTTGTGAAATGCAAATAATTTGTGAATTCAAATCATAATCCCATAAATTAAGGGTATATCTATTTTCATCTAATATGGATAACTGGAACCACTGACAAGCAAACTATTTTATTTTGTTCTCACAATTGCCAAGACTTCTCAAAACAACCAATTTTGTTACCTACAACCTATAATTTTTAATATGTTTAAAGGCTGGACTCTAGTATAGACCTAGGGGACAAATGTAGCTTTCACTGCCACCATTCATAACAGTAATTATTAGAATTACCAACCCCCCGCTTTTTACAGGATAAATTATTTTGTATTCTGAGCTGGTTATGATGGGTAACTTGCTTTTAAAAGATATTTTTTTGCATTAATATTTGCCACAAGAAGATGATGCTATGTCCTTTTGTAAAGTGTATACCAACTCATGTCTCTTGTGTATCCTGTGGCAAGGGTTTGTTACACACTGTACATGAGGACACAGCGCCATCTACCAGTGTGACCTGACTATAAATTTTTTTAAAGGGACCAAGTTGTGAGAAATTTGGAAGCTGCCATTACTGGGCTGCTTCTACAAAATGCTTATTACCTGGCAGGTACCAATCAAGTGACAGCCATGGTTTTACATGTTACTTTATCTAACATTCAATGAACTTTCAGTTCAGGAAAAATAAATACATTGGGTCTGATCCAATAAAGCTCCCCAAGGCTGGAGAGAACACAAGGCTATCAGTAAAGCTGAGTGATCCAGCAAACCTGGAATGAATTTCTGGAATGAAATTTCCCTGGTTGGTATTTTATCTCAAGAGTTCTGTCACTGCAACTTTAAACAACTCGTTTTGCTGCTCACTTGTTCTGCATTGCCATTCAACAGGAATGTAAGGCCAACAGAAAATGCATATCCTTGTAAAAAAGAATCCTGTGTTTTCTTGTTAAGGTGCCTTGGAAGTCTATTTAAAATAAACGGACTGCCTTAACACAACAGTGTAAAGAAGTGAAAATCTGCTCTATTTGAAAGTTGACATTCACATACAGAATACTGTATACATGCAACATAATTAGCATGTAATAAACTCAGCAGATCAATGCAAACATTTTTTTAGTTAGTAGACTAAAACTTGTGATTGTTGAGATAAGCAAATAATGCACGGTCATAAAAAAATACTGCATGTATATGTGAAACACAAAGAGATTGTGTGCTATCATTGGGGAATCTGTATTACAGATTGATTGATTCTTCCTCCTCTTCCTCATGGTTGGCAGGATAGCTGTGTTCTGGATTTAACTCTGTCTGAGGTACTGGAGAATGTGGATTTCTGCAAAAGAAAAGGAAAATAGTACAAAAGGGATTACATTTAACATAAGGTTTTATAACCAATGTGTGTAGAGAATAGAGTATCTGTACAATAAAACAGGAGTAATTAGGAATGAGCATTAGTATTTTTAATGTGTTACTGTTAGGAAGCAGATTATTCCCTGAATGTAGAACGTGAAGTCAAAACATCTAATCAGAATGCTTGTTCTGCGTTAGTGATTTGGAAAGTTCTAAAGCCATTGGATCAACATGACAGCCAAGGAACAAGTGTTTTCAGAAGGAAAGGTCAGTTGGACTGAACTCAGGCAACCCATATAAACCAATTTGTACTGTATCTGTGGCTCTGAATGAGATGAATGAACATCCATGGGCAGCAGGGTGGCTCAGTGGTTAGCACTCTTGCCTTTGCAGTGCTAGGTCCCAGGTTCAAATCTCAGCCAGCACTATCTACATGGAGTTTGCAGGTTCTCCCCCCGTTTGCATGAGTTTCCTCCAGGTACTTGGGTTTCCTCCCACATTCCAAAAACATGAAGTTAGATTAATTGGCTTCCTCAAAATTGACCTTAGACCACATTAATGACATATGACTATGGCAGGGACATTACATTGTGAGCCCCTTTGAGGGACCAAGGGACATGACCAAGGATTTTGTACAGCGATGCATAATATGATGGAGCTATATAAATACTGTGTAATAATAATAATAATCCTTAAATTTGTGCTTGTGGCGGTTTGCCACACATTATTTACAATAGTACACAGTCAGGGTTTAGTTTACCAAAAGGCAAAACACATGTTAAATCCAAAGGCAATGTTGTCAGCTTTGACTACAGAACATACCTTTCCTTTATAATCTACATAACAAATGGGATGTTCTGTAGAACTGCAGAGAAAAAGTCTTGTAGGGCTGAAAACACTTTTTGAAAATTTTCAGTAGCAGAGGTGGCAATGTCAGAACACTTGACTGAATCAACTGTACTTGCACAGAAAATACATGTGAAAAATGTGCAAGTATTGCATGTACGAAACATGTTTTTATTTAACTAGATATACATTTAATGAATGATAATGTAGCCTTTCAAGCAATATTACAACCGTGATCACAATGAAAGGCTAAGGTTAACAAAAACAATAAAATATTCTGTGTAAACCACAGATTGTGTTCTCTGGTTCCCACCCATGATAATATGACAATATGGGAAAGTAGCAGTGACATGATCGACAATATAAACAAGTGAACATACCTGGGTCTTTTCCAAATAATGATCCCAATACCTAGCACAATAAGTGATAATATGACGCCAGCAATGCTACCTGTTAATAAAGACAATTCATTACACAAACATTGACACAATATATCCGAAGGAAATCATGAATCATTGGAAGAATTCTTACCAGCTGTTTTCCCTTTCTGCCACATACTTGTACCTGTTCATAAACAAGACAGGACATGAATGTTCATAAACAAGACAGGACATGAATGTAAGTACAGATATTACATATAACAGTGACAATATGTACAATGTAAAATTATTCTCAAACTAAAATTAGTCACAACTCCTAACACCCGTCAAGCCTTAACCAGAATTTAAGAGGCAGCTTTGAAAGCTGCAAAAACAATTTTAGCGTTACAAGTTCAAAGTGCAGTTGAACAAAAGTAGATACTACTAGATATACAATGACCTGGGTAAATAAGAACCATTATACACCTACATTGATACTTTCAACAGACAAAAATGGTTTATGTAACATTCACCCTTTTTATATTACTATATATTACATTCCTGGTTTGTTTTCTGTCGCAGAAATATTGTAACACTTAAGCAGCATATACACTTCCAAAAATTCTCGTTGGAAACAACAAACGACCAATCGTTCAGAAAAAAGGTGACCAACAACGCCCACGAACGAGGATTGTTGTTGGAAATGAACGACCATCACGGCAGATCTGATTGGCCGACGATCGTTCGCTATCTATCGTGTGTACTGTAGTTCAGTGATCGTGCATGTTTCTGCAGTACACTTGCAGAAACATGCAAATACTCTGCAATACACAGACATTGCACTAATGAAAATACAAAATAAAAATAAAAAATTATTGCTAAAGAAAATATAAAATTAATAACAAAATGCTTTTGCCCATTTAAAAGTTTTCTTTTCTTGTGTCAACCACAATCATACCAAAAGTAAATATAAGCTTATTTTTATATTGTGGATTATCCTCTAACCTCTGTCCTTTTAGCTCCAATATTGTTCTCTGTAGGAGCTTTTCTAAATTCCCTCATTTTAGTGAGAACGTTTTATATACCCCTCTAATTTAAGGTGTTTTTTTCCTCTTCCTTTCTCTTATTATATTTCCCTACTCACTAAACACTTGTTCTCTAGACCTTCACCATTTGCATTGTACTTCTTGTTTGCATGGTCTATGTACAGTAGAGCATGTACAGTAAATGTGGACTTCCCATGTATGACACCGAATTTTTGATAGATTGTTGTACCTTATTATGAAGATGTTTATTAAGCGTGTTGTTCCTTTACTTTGCTCATTGTGTACCCCTTTTGTACTTGGTTTACCTCTATGTTAGTTTGTTTTCCCTTTCTATACACCAATAAAAACAAGTCTGATTTCACTGCACACTGTGAGCTTGAGAACTTTTTTCATTCTCAGCCCACCCCTTTCTTACATTGGATTTTTAATTTTTATTAATGGAGGCTCAGCTTCACATGTGGATGTACAGCGCCAGCTATGATTTGCCTGCAATGCACAAAGAATCACTGATACCTAATAATGACATCATTAGGTCTAAATCAAGGTTATGTAAGGAAGAGAGTGAGATTTTGTTTAAAATGTCATTAGTAGGTTGATGGGAAAGGTGGGAGGAGGCAGGTTAAACTTCAGCTTTAAAGTGGACCTTGTGCTGAAATAAAAGTTCAGTAAAACTAGCGCTTTCCTCCCTGTGGCTCACCTAAAATGGAACCAAAAATGATACTTTTAAAAAGGATGATGTTGGGAATATGTCTACACTGAATTGAACAGGACTCTAAAACTACCCAAACGTATAGTGACCTCATTGTCACCTAGGTGTTGTGGGTGGAAGGTGGCAGTAAGTATAACTTGATGCTTTACAGGGAGTTTTTCAAGAACATATAAAATAATTTGGGGACAGAGCCCGGTCAGCATAAGAATAACCTCATTTTGGCACGGGATAATTCTAATGTGAAAATAATCACTGCTGTCCATTCAAGCTGAAAGTTGTGATTATCTTCAGATACTGCATTCCATATGTAACTGTACAATATAGTTAGTAGGAATGAGCAGCACAATTTTACCTAGGTGAAACTCCAAATGGCCATATCAATCATAGCAATTTTTTGTTGAAATAACCATTTACGAAACTTTCAACCATGAGTTCGATTTAAGTAAACCTGGGCAGCACTTTTAAAAATCAGCAGCCGGGTATCTATTATTTTAGCGTCAGCAGTTGTTTTGCCACAACTAATATTGATTTACATTGTTTGCACCTTGTGTGTGTACTTTTATATTAATTACTTTTTTTTTAATTTACCTTTCTGGTAAAGTAAATAATGTAACCCATTACTCATTCCTTTGGGTGAGGGGGAAGATATCTGTGGACCCACTTAATATAGGGGGCTTCCAGGTTGCAAAAAACCCTCCTTCCCTTCACAAATCAGGAGGCTCAAGACCCGCGGGTTGCCGACCCCTGCCAGCCGGGTTTAGGCCAGATCGACCAGGGGGCATTAGGCCGGAATGGACTACTGGCTAGGCCGTATCTGGCCTAAAGGCCTAATTTTACCTACCCCTGCTCTAGTCCATGCACCCCTGGATGTTGGAATGAGCAAGGAAAAGTAAAAGAGCAGGTGGTTTCACTGATGTCACTAGAATGCAGGAGAACATTGAATGATGGTATATATAAATCCATGGTCAGCAGCAAACTGCTGGCACAGTGCTCTAACACCAGGCAGAAACTGTGGTGAGAGAACAGGTGGAGGTCAATGCAGAAGCAAAGCTGAAAAACTCTTAGCACTGGAGTCCTGCTGGCCTCAATCTAATGTCCGTGATGCACGATACATGGGCCTGATTTAAAAAAGCTCTCCAAGGAATGGATCTGGTCCAGGATTCAAAACATTTGCTAGCAAATGGCAAATTACTTTGAAGAAATCCAGGTTTGCTGGATCACCCAGCTTCACTGATGAAAGTGTATCCTCTCCAGCCTTAGAGAACTTTAATAAATCAGGGCCATGGTGTGGACAGGAGGGGGTAAGTAGTTTGCTGACCTCCTTTCCTGGCCACCCAGACCTAATTGAGAGTTATTACAAAGTTTCCCTGTAAGCCAGTAAAATGTTTCCAGAGTCCCCTGACCATCTCTTCTCCTCCCAGCAGTTTCCTGTGACAATAATAATATTCAGGGGCATATTCAGGAAATCAGCAGCAGTACACTTTACTGCAAATTCAAGCAAATGCAAAATTTGACAATTTCTCACATTTTGTCAAATAAAATTTTGCCCATCTGGTACGGAGAAGAATTAAAAAATGCAGCAAGGTTAATGTTAACTAACCTGGAATGTTTGAGTCATGTTCAGTGGTTGTACAATAACTGACAGTAGATAATGTTTTATCAGAGGATGTGTATGTGGATTCTAGATCGGATTGTGTCATTTTCCTTGAGGTTGCTGCATGTCCAAAAGATGTGGATTGTGGTGTCACTGTTCTCATTGTTGTTTTTCCTACCGTAGTTGGTAAGATTGTTGTAGACTGTGATCCTGGTAAAAATGAACACACATTTGTTTTTCTCTGCTGTGTTTAAATTCAGAATAGTATACAAAAATAGATCTTTCCTAGCAGAATTAGGACAGTTATCACTGCTTGACTACCATCTTAAAATGCACTTTGCCTGGCTTTAGTTCTAAACGCATGGCAGTCTTCATCTCTCAGCAGCTACATTGACCCTGCTCCTCCATCCCACAGCACTTGTCCATCTATCTCCCTGTTAATGTTAGAGATTAGAAGGGTGCTAAAAGGCTGTCAAGTACAACGAAAGGGAGGAAACAGCGATTTGCACTGCTGAAATACTTCTGAAAACATGTGAAATTTAAGGATGAATTGTTCCACAATGTCTACAATTACAGAGATCAGTGAGGGCTTGTTCTAAATAAAAATATACAGCAAGGATTTTTTTTAACATGTGAAATATATACTATAAAATATATAGTATATATAGATATATATATATATTTATATATATATATACTTGGGCAACTGCAATATTTGATTTCTTTATTTACTAACCTGCAGGGTGTATTGATTGTCTCTCTGTTGTATGATGATAAACCATAGTGGGTCTTTGTGTTTTAGAAGCACTTCCAGGAAATTTTGTTTGTTGACTTAACATTGTCGTTGGTGTTGGATGTTTCTTGAGGTTTTTCACTGTAGCCGTTGACAGAGGTGTTGTTGTAAACCTTTCCCCTTCTGTAAATGAGGTTGTGAAATCATGGCTTGAACTTGATCCTAGGGACAGTAATTATTTACGTAAATGCATTCATGTAAAGACAAACAAGTTTGTGTGCCCCTTCACATTGACAAAGAAGGATTTATTAGGTAAAGCAAACACAGATTAGGACAAGCATTTAATGTCAACCTCACTACTTGTTATTCAAATGATGTTTTTGCAACCTCTACATTTGCAAACCAAGACGTGTGTAACAACTCAATAGGCCTTTTGCCACATTTACCATACCGACTCCCTTAGCATAGTAAAGGTTATTTTTTTTTTGAATTCCCAATCATGTGTAATCATTATTTTAATGTTTTTGCTTTGTACTTATTAAAGTGTTCAGTTTGCTAGGTTAAAATGCTGCACTTCATTATTTGGTATTTCTGTCTGACAATGCTAGTTAGCTCATCTGCATATATAGGGGGTCACGTAAACAGAAATATCAGGTATATTTCCAATCATGTGGGGAACATGTTGATTATTTATTGTAACAGCCATCTGATGGCAAATTTGGCCAGTGTTAAAAAATTGCAAAGTGTTTGTGCTTTTTTAGTATTGCAAAATCCCTATACATACCTGCCTACAGTAAATAATTGTATCAGTTAATTTGCAATAGTTATTATATTGGGTCATGTCTCCTTTTAATGTCACCTTCTGCCTGGTTTCTGTAAATTTGAGATGTTCTATTGTTGTCTATTATAAAGAGAAAGGAGTCAGGTGAAGTAAAGAAAGACAGGTTAATGATAAATAAAAAGGTAATACCTGCCAATGCAGGTTTTACAACAATATGCTAATTATATCTGTGAATAGAACAACACAACTATAGGGTAAATTAACAAATGCAGTCAATGTAAGCCATGCTTTGAAGTATTGGCCCTAGTAGGTGTTATTATATTTTATAATTTTGCACAATTTGTAAATCGAAATGGACAAGTAAAAAGCTTTATTTTGCAAATTGCATATAAAGTGCTTCCTGCACAGTAGTCCACAATTAAAGAATTGTAGTAGTCACAGTCCTTATATTAAGTGTAATATGTATAATAAATGTAACAAGCTCACAATCATTTATGAGAGATCTGGATTGTTTGATTTAAATTTGTTCCTAATATGAAAAAGTGTTGGGTAATGCAACCAATCTGTGTAGAGGCTGCTGGTGATTTTCAATATTTCTGGCTGAACACTAGTGAGCAATGTCAGCTTTCTGTCTCTAAGAAAACTGTATCTAATGATTCTCTGCATTGCGTAGTTTACACTTGTAGTACCAAGCAAATGCATACAATTCTGAAGCACAACTTCACAACTGGCCACCTGAACTACAGCCTAAGGAACAGGAAAATTGAAGCACAATGCAAACATATTTAGGAGTTACATGGAATGTTCATTTACACAGCTCTATAACAAAGATAATAGAGGCAAAACTAATAAATATGGCCGCCTGCAATCTGATAATTTCAGGGGTGAGTGTAGTAGGCCATGACAATGTTTAAGAATTATAAGCTGTGTGTTTGCATTCTTTGTGGAAAGCCAACAGCTGGGAAAGGCTGTCGGAGTGTTTTGTTTATCAGGGAGGAATGTCTAGTCGAGACTGGAGTGGTAGAGAAACTATTTTACATTCAGTCATTTATCATACTAAAATTAGCATTGATTAGAAAGGGTGTGATCCTCACTCAGCTATTGTATCTAATCCAGCAGAGACACAAATCTTAATAACTACTATGAAAAACTAAAAATGCCCCTTCTCAAATAATAACATCACTCCTTCGAAGATGATTGTTTTCAAAAGCAAATCCATTGGGGGAATGGGAGTATTATATGGTCTGGGATCAGAATATACAAAGACAAGACTGGATATTCAGGTGTTAGAATGAAGAATGTATGGAAAAGGCAGTTGGCATGTAATTGTAAATTGTCAGGCAATGAGATTAATAAGGGATATAAAGGAGTGGAACCAGATAAAAATAGTTGAAGTGTTAGCTCATGTGTAGGGGAATGTGGAATAGATCAGTGATTTTCAACCACTGTGCCGCGGCACACTAGTGTGCCATGACAGATCTTTAGGTGTACCGTGGGAAATTATCTAATTACCATTGTCGAGTGTCTGTGCTGTAGTGACTGGCAGAGTAATGTAATACTCTTCCATGTCAGTGGGTGGCAGTAGGTAACAGTTTTCTTGTTTATTCTTAAGCTGTGTACACACTTCCAATTATTATCGTTGGTAAACGAACGACGAACGATCCTGCACGATATCTGCGAACGATCGTATAGCACCGATCCTGTACATACAGATAACGACACGATCGTTCATAGATATTGTACACACAATAGATGCGATCGTTTGAGCGATACAAGAAGTGACGTGCACGACAGGAAGTGAACGAACGTTCGTTCATCACGCATGCTCAGACCATGGACGATCAATGAACGATCGTACACACGAACGATGGTCAACAATCGTCGTCCAATCCGATCCGCCGGTCCGGTCGTTCATTTCCAATGACTTTCCTCGTTCGTCGGCGTCGTTGGTTACTTTTTTTACGAACGATTTTTGCCCAATCGATCGTTCGTCGGTCGTTCATTTTGAACGATAAAAATTGGAAGTGTGTACGCAGCTTAAGAGACAAAAGAATTAGCTACAGAGTGTCATTTTGTAACATTTTTGATTTGTGGTGTGCCACAGGATTTTTTCAATGTAAAAAAATGTGCCGTGGCTCAAAAAAAGTTGAAAAACACTGGAATAGATAATAAACTATGGAACTGAGACATAGAAAAAGCATGTGTTGGTACAAAGTAATAACATGTAGAGAGAATGAATTGTGATGTCACTTTGCAGATTGTTCCTTGGAAAATTATTTTCTGTAGCCTGAAGAATAGCAGCACCCAGTTTTTAAATCAAATGCATTTAGCTTCACCATTTTCTCATAGTGCTTGATATAGTTTTTTCTCCATCAGGGTTCTGTGGAACCCCAAGGTTCCTCCAGAGGTTGCCAGGGGTTCCTTGACCAATTTGTGACTCTCAGGCCAGTTTAACTGACACCAATGATCTCTTTTGTTACCTGTAAGGGCGACATTCTTCCCACTGGCCAACAAAGTAGGAGGTATTCTTCCCATTGACAAATACACAAATGTGCTGTGAGATGTGTGCATAGTAATTATGATAGGGATTCCCTATGTTGAAAAACACTAACTTTGTAGGTTTACAGTACCACTTTCCAATGCTTCAACAATACTTCTCTTTCTCTCTGCTTCTAACAATGTGAAGTATGCTGGTTGTATAACATACAGAAATTGTATTTGTGTAATGTATATAGAACATTCAAATTATATGAAACCTAACTGCCATATTTATACTTTATTTTAAATGCTCTCCATGTTCAAATTAAAGTGGAACTTGTGAGCCATCAGGTTTAATAATGCAGAAGGATCAGGCAATGTCCTCACAGCAACAACAAATAAACTTACTTATCTGTTCCCAATTTATTTCTGTAATGAGCGTAGAGTTGAACCTGCACATCTCCGTGTAAGATCCCAGTATACACAGTATGCCTGGCTGCCAGGAATGAGTTATGTCATTCTGAACTGCCCAATGAACATGGGCATAGATCCGAACCCAGAAGAGGACAGGGTGAGGATGCTGGTGACCACATGGAGCAGGGAAATGTGAGTGTAAAAACCTGCAAATTGTATTGTATTCCTCTTGGAACAATCTGCCTGCTTGCAATATTTTTTACTGTATAGTTCTGCTTCATTAAAAAAAAAGCTCCATACCATAGCTAGTATAACCTATTTTTATGCATTCGCAAGCATCCATAATATACCATACCATAATATAGTATTACCATAGCATACCATAATATAGTATTGTGATTACCAAGACAATTTTACATACATCTATTATGTATTAGGAAGGCCTTTCAGTCTAATGTCAAAATTACCAACAAAACCTGTACATTATAAATTTAGATATAATATATAAAGAGAGAGGAGATAAATACAGTGAACTGTAGAGTACGGACTTACCAGATGCCGTAGATGGTGCCAATGTGCTGTGCATGGTTATAGGTTTTAATGGGTCTCCTAATGCAAGGGAAATAAAATAATACGTTGTTATTGTCTGATTGTTATAACCAGGAACACGTTTATTTTATATTAAAATCTAATTTTAAAGCAGAGACACAATTAGATGGACTCAATTAGAATTTCGGAACCATTTTTAGACCACATTCATGTTACCATATTCAAAAAAGCAGCATATTCATGTTATAAAAAAATTATAAAAAAAAAATATTTTATTATAAAAATATAGCATGTGCAGAATTATACAAAAGTGAATTTTTTAAGGAAGATTAAATTACAAAAAATAATGTACAAGGCAAGATATAGTTGCCGCTATATGTGTTTAAGGGAACTTCCATTCCAAGCAACATTATATAATGCGTATGCATGCCTGCTGTATCTGAACATGTGTACTGTATTACCCCAGCACAACATGTACTATGGCTTTTTTACATTTGCATTCTGTATGAATAAAACAGAAGTAAAAATCAGAAGGCTGAGGTACACATTTACTTTATCTCTTATCATTCTACGAATGATAATTCTGTTTGACACCAGAGATAATGGACTAAATGTTAACCTCAGCTTTCTAAATCACTAACAAATAGTTTTATGACAACTCTCTCCTCTGCAACCCTTTTCTACTCCCCCCAAAAGCTCACTTGTCAGCCCCTTATCTGATTTACTTTCTATGTTGTTGAAGTGGGGGTGACCCACAAAAGCTTATCCTGAAAATGTAACTGTTAATGCAAACAAAGTATCACTAACAGCACTCAACTGTTGATGAAACATAGTTAGCACAGGACAACTCTGAATTTTTGAACCTTTTTTATTGCACTTACCAAGCAGATGTAACCGAATTTATTCAATGTTATCATTAACAGATGAAAGAGAGCAAAAAAGAGAAATTAATTGTTAGGGTTTCCATACATTTAAAGGTCAGTAAAATTTCATGTTACTTACGGATGCAGGAGATGTTCCCATATTTCCAGTAAGCCTTATTAGTTGTACTATCAAACACACATATGGCAAGATTTGTTGTACCAGCTTGTCGTTTGTAGCCGTCCTGGCAAATATACCGTATATACTGCATGTTTGTTTCGGAGAATGGCTTTTGAAAATTCACTATTGCATTAATCACTTTCTTCGGGGCACCGCATTCTATTTAAGGAGAGATAGGGAAAATGATGATTTGTGTAGGAACACTTCATAGCGAACATGCACATTTATACTCTGCATAGTGAAATAATGTCTTTTAGAAAGATCTTGGGCTTGATTTATTAAAGCTCTTCAAGGCTGGAGAGGATACACTTTCATCAGTGAAGCTGGGTGATCCAGCAAACCTGGAATGGATTTTTCAAAGTTACTTGCTAGGAAATGTTTTGAATCCTAGACCAGATCCATTCCAGGTTTACTGGATCACCCAGCCTGAGTGATGAAACTGTATTCTCTCCAGACATGGAGAGCTTTTTTAAATCAGACCCTTTAAGTAATACGTTCTTAAGTCATTTCTTTTTATTATTGATTTCTAAATATCAAAGATATTTTTTACACATATTGTTTATTATCATTTTGTGGATTAAAACAATAAAGCTTTCCTTAAACCATCCAGGACAAACACTGAATACTTTACATTTTTTTAAAACTGTATTGGACACAAAATATTTCAATAATTA
>NC_092859.1:112677392-112679008 GCF_032062135.1 Pyxicephalus adspersus
TTATCTTCTAGCTTCGAACATATCAGCAGATTCAGTCATATTTTCATTTAGTTTGTTTCCTGTTTTTATGCATTTGTCTTTATTTTTTATTTTTCAGATTCATATTTCATATTTCATATTTACACAATTCCAGTTTCCTTCTCATATGTTTTGTCCTTCAAATTCTCCCATCCTAATTTCTTAAACTATTCTTCAAAACAGCTAGCATTTGTTCTTGAGTCATCATTTTGTAAATTTTAGCGTTAAAAATCATCATAATTACTAGGGGACCCATGTGACAATGACCCAAAAACAATAACATTAAAATGTAGGTGAGAATTGCAGATTTTTAAATGTAGGTTATTGATGGTTGTCAACATTTTACTTTAATTGCAAACCCTCTGAACATATTATTGCAGTGTTCTCCTAGCCCAGCACCTATGAGTGGCCACCCATGAAAGAGCTGCTCAAACTGGGCTTTGTGTAGAGTAAGCAGCCTGTCAGCTCTGTTTGGAAGAGCCATCATTTGTATCATGTTCACTCCCATTACTATGCCAGCAAAACTGGCCAGCTACTGCCTTTACCTTTTACATGGAGCCATCATCATGCATAGAGTGGGGTCACAGAGCTAAGGTCAGATTACTATCTGCTGCTCACTGGAGAGCCCAGGTATACTAAAATGTATGCTGTAGAAGGCCTACAATTTACACCACATCTCCAGGTTTATTTATTTTAATTCAGAATACACTGGTGGAGGGTTGTCCTACCATCACATCATACTCCTCATTCCTGAGAATCTAAGCTACTGGTTGATTCTCAGAACATTCAGCTGTTCATGGATATACAAGCATGGCTAAGAATAAATCTGGGTAGCTGCCAGCGATGACTTGTTTTAGGTTGCAAGCTACTGTCCTTAAAGTGTATCTATACTCAGAATTTTCACTTTACTTAAAAGGATAGGGAACCCTTTTATGTGGGGTAAAAACAGTTTTTTTTTTAGGTGCAACACCCTAGGCAGTAGAAAATGAATGGGAGAGCAAAGCCTCGCGGTATACCTACGTCAGGCATCCCCGGAGGCTCTTGGGTGCTCTTTCTACGCATGGCAAATTTTTGTTTCATCCTACGTGACCCGATCTCGTGCCTATATATTCTTATAAACACTCTCTCCAACATTTAACTCCTCTATTAGTATTTTACGGTCAGCCCTCGTACTAGAAGTTTTCAAAGATGTAGAACAGGCCTCAACTCAAAATTATTAAAGGCCTCAATCACTGGACACTGTGATATAGCCAAAATTGAATATCAAAGTTTCTTTATGATTAAAATTGAGGCTAATATGAAGAAGCAGAGGACACATCCATCAGGCAACAAATCCAAAATTATTTACTTACAAAACAATTTTCCACACAAAAACTGTTGCACCTCAAGATTGTTTATGAATATGTAAATAGATATGTATATGTATATAGAGGTGTGTTATATATATAGATATATATATATTATATATATAGAGGTGTTATATATATATATATATATATATATATATATATATAGAGGTATGCATAGGTATGTGTATAGGTGCAGGAATGTTGAAACCTGTTTTTCTTTGTACTGGCCATCTGGATCACCTAGGGGAT
>NC_092859.1:112679734-112696856 GCF_032062135.1 Pyxicephalus adspersus
CTATTATTTGTGCATGAACCTTCTTTAATTGAATATCTATATGCATTGATAGGAACATAATTTCCATATTTATGCAGATAAAAGATAATTAGATAAAAATATACCCTAAATAACAAAACACAAGATGATGCATTTAGTGACCTTTCACTTTATTACTTCAAAAAGACCACCATGCAAGGTGCATTTGGAGTCAACTATACAAGTATCACATAAAAAATATCAAATAAAAAAATAAAATAACAAAGAATTTGTTATTCTCAAGAAAGAGTTTGGATCATGTCATTCCTAAACATAAAAGATTTGTTCTCTGCAAAACCCTGTTCTTTTCTATAATAAAACTAATGAATTGGGTAGAACATGCATGATAAGTACATAAATCAAGAAAAAAAAGCTGCCTAAAGGGGACCTAAACTCAATTTTTTACTTTACGACAAAGAATTCCGGGGCGGTGCAGGACCAAATTGAGGAAAGCGCCAGCGCAATTGAAGATCTACGGAAATAAAGGCAAGTGTGATATTTTTACTTTTCAATTTAGTTCAGATTTATGCCTGAGTCAGGATGGTCAGAGATTAAAGTAGTGCAGAAATGGATAGAGATAAGCAGGGTAGGGAAAAGAGAAAGTTAAAGGGAAGATGATGTAGAAAAGAGAAATTGGAAGGGAAGGCCAGGAATTAGATAGCATTGGGTGCATCATATGTTTTACCAGCATTGCCGAGGCTGTGAAACCTTGAATGCTTGGGGAATGTGAGCAGAAAGGCTAGAAAGCCATAGCAGCCAATGGCAGGTCAGGATGAAGCCAGGGACTGATCTCCTTCCATAATCCTCTTCAGCTGTGCACATCTGCTTCTCATGCAGGGGATGCTTAGAAGGTACATGTCAGGCTAAAGGGAAGCAGGTGATACTGTAAACTGGCAGATCACTAATTCTGCCAGAGAAAGAAAACAGTGTCATACTGCTGAGGTGCATAGCGTGGGATCGGCCAGATAAACGCCTCCTAACAGTGAAATCACATACTTTATATGTGTTACTTGAAAATTTTACTTACCACTATTTTCTTAAAGTTCTATCATTGCAGTGCGTGACATTTGGGAAACACTGCACCTTGTCCTCTTGACTATAAAGCAGTGTCACCTGGCAAAGTATAAAAACAACTCTCAGCAATCTGCTCAGAGTAATGTTTCCAAGCCTGAAACACAAATATCTTTAATACCCCAAAAAGTGAGAAGTAGGAAAAGCACCTCAATGCACTGCTCAGATAGGACTTGAAGAAAAAGTAGTCTGATGACTGTCTAGCAGCTTTCATTATCAATTCAATGATCGTTTGAAAGTTTTATTCTTCGTGGATTCTAAGTGCTGAGAAGTCTGAAGCCACGTTCTGCCTATTCACCTGCAAAGGTTCCAGATGGTGACAAAGTGGACCATGTCATACCAATGTATGTTGAAATAGACAAAGTATCCTCTGCTGGAAACGTGTGACAGTGTGCAACTCAAGAACACAAACAGACCGGAACAGAGGGTTTACAGCCTTAGCAAGGACTTTCATGGCAGGATCACCAGATTTTATTGTAATGAATTAAAAGATTTAGACATCACAATGACATATAACATGTGTTTATGAGCTTTTAGTGATTGGGTTTACATCTACTTTTAATATCATGGCTAAAGAATGAAAGCACTTAAAAAGGGAAAAAATAGGGATTTTTTTTATATATTATCATTTTTTTAAATAAAAGCTGAAAAGAAAAACTTGTTAAAAACCTCAACCTCTTTTTAAAATCTGAAATATTGCTTTTAAGTCAAATGTAGCTCTTGGCTCCTTTTACATGTGTTTAGGATTTCCATTATCTCCTGTTTCAAAAAGTCAGCTGTATTCACAATATGAATCAGAGCAAGTCTTTTAGGTCCACTTTAAACAGCTTTTTGTTCTGTGATCTATCCTATCATGCACTGTATGGGACTGTAGGGCTCTGATCCTGTGCAGACGTCAGTTCCCCAATCTAACTCCATACTCTTCCCCTATAGCAAGCCACCATCGGGAGGCCCTTAGGACTTCTGTGTTCGAAAAGGATGGCGTCAGGAAAAAGACTGACAGAGGACCAGGAGTTTACAGTGCAGCAGAGGCAAATCCAGAAAATAGAGTCCCCATTTACATGCCAGACTTCTTGTATATATAACCCTGATCTTACTAGTGTAATGCTAAGGCTTGATGCTGGTAAAATACATGGCAATGCCCAGCAATTATTCTTCAGAGCGATCAGTCCTTATAAATGTTTGAGAAGCCAGAATAGCAAACATGGCACGTCACAATGAAGGGTGATTAGTTCTATATATTATATATATATATATATATATATATATATACACAGTGGTAACTCTGTATAAGTCCTTTTGGAATAAGTCCAACTTGGTATAAGTTCTGTTTAGACATGAAAAATTTTGCTTGGTATACAACCTTTGTGCTAGAACTTGTATGGGTCAAAATGGGTCATAACACCGCATGCTACCCTTACTTACCCCTCTCAAAACAAAGCCACGACTGCCCACGAGGGTCAGTACGCCAGTTGCTACCATTCAGTGATCAACCGGCGCTATAACTGTGAATTACATAACATCTCCTCCTCCTCCCTTCCCAGCACCATCATAGTAGCCACTCTACTCTTCTCAGCAAGGTAAGGGGAGGTTAAATTTGCATTTATTTGATCTAATTGCTTTTGTATTTATGTACTTTAGTATTAAGCAGTGTTTAAATTATTTCATACAGCCCAATCAATGTATTATATGCCAAAAACAACAGGGTTTGTTATTTCAAGGGAATTGATTATTCATTTTCCTTTTATTTCTTATGGGAAAAAGTTGGTATAAGTCCAAGAATCTGGAACAGATTAATGACTTATACCAAGGTACCACTGTATATATATATATATATCAGTCCTTGTATATATTACATCAGCACACATCACAATGTACTATGTTTTCAGCAGCCTTCAGAAAAACAAACAATCACATGTAAGGAAAGCATAGTAATAGTTTGCTTAGTACTCATCAATGTGCTCTGACCTCTAAACAGGAATCTAAATAGCCATGAAAAGTCTGACATTACTTCCTCCCAATAGCTCTGAGCATGCAGCACACCCATGGAGGGTCCTCTCTTACCTGGAGGTGAAGATGATGCCATTTGCAGTGTTAGGAGAAGCAGTACACAAAGTAGTAAAGCATGTGTGTATAAAGTGAGCAGGGCCAGGGCCATCAGACACAGCTGGGTGTCTTGTCTCCAGCCTGAGGGATTCCTGGGAGAAAGCTAAACTCCTACACACGTGTGCTGCACATGGGGAGCTGCTTTTACACCACATGGGCACTCCGCATGCTTCACCATCCTGTCAGCCATGGAGTCTTCGTGGTTGTTCATAGCTTGAAGTCTCAGACACTGGGGTGGAGGATTCACACTTTCACTTTCACTTTTAACAATGCAGAAATTTAAAGGGACAGCAGACTTTTTCTCTTTCTTTTTTATTATGCAATGTGAGTTTGGAAATGAATGTGTCAGAATGATTGTGTTCTCTGAGGTCATCTAAGAGTCACAAAGAACAGATGTTGGGTGTTATATGGCTCCTTGTGAGGGGAGAGATTTTAGGACAATTCAGATGAAATTTGGGGATGTGTTGAGAATAAAAGGATGTTTGCTGCAAATGTAATATGAAGGGGAGGGGGACTGCAGCAAAGTACTAACGATCCCCATTAAAACTCACTAAAAATTCTGTTATATGTGAAACTAGTGAGTGCAACACAACGTTAGGAAGTCAAAATGTGAACCTATTTTTTAGGGAACATTTGCTTTAGAAATAAAAGATTACTTTTTATCTTAGGTTTTCAATTAATCCAGTTATAGCATAGCAGTATATAAAATATAGTCAACAAGTTTTTTTTTTCCTGCAAGCAGCACAAGTACCTGGATTTGGCTTGGTGTTAATCTATTTCATTCCATGTTCAAGAAAAATGGTCATTACTGTGGTTTTCCTCTTGCATTGGGCCTGATTTATTAAAGCTCTCCAAGGCTGGAGAGGATACACTTTCATCAGTGAAGATGGGAGATCCAGCAAACCTGGAATGGATTTCTAAAGTCATATGCTATTTGTTATCAAATGTTTTCAATCCTGGATCAGATCCATTCCTGGTTTTTTGGATCACCCAGCTTCACTGATGAAAGTGTATCATCTCCAGCCTTGGAGAGCTTTAATAAATCAGGCCTATTGTCCAGTAACAGTCTTGCTGACAGCCCAGGCTCAAAGAATAAGTAGAATGCTAGATGTCATTTACCAAGAAAACTAGGGACATCTTGTGGCTAGAAAGAAATACTGCAGGGGATAATGCCTAAGCTTCATACAACAAATGCTTTTTTTATTTTATGTTTTAAATAAGTTATACTATATTTTTTATTATTATTACTATAATTATTTTTTTTATTGACTTTTAAGAATGACATGTTACATAACAGCTATACTATCAGTTTAAAATACAGAGAAGTTATCCTTTTGAAAATAATTGCCCAGAGAAATTGAGGGGAAATATTTCACTTGGGATATATGTTCTTGTGTCCACTGTCTATGATAGCAATTCTTCTCAGTTTGCAAAGATTTATTCACACTTTATGTTGACTCTCCAAGACAAGAAGAAGGGGAAACCTTCCCAACAGGACACAGAGAGCAAAACATTATCAAATAAGGGTTCTAACAAATCCTTGTTAAAACAAAATAGGATGGGTATAGGGCAGGATTGTCTAAAGCTGGACTTTGGGGACCATGCACATTTTTACTATTTCTCTAACAAACAACACTAAACTTAGTATGGTGTGCTTTACAATGAATCAGAACATACATGAAAATATTGGCCTGTGTGTGCCCTTCAAGGACTGGAGTTGAACAGCTATGGCACTGATATTTTTTGGCTGATAAAGTAATAGCAAGAATTGCACGGGGTTTGATCTTTATGAGGACATCCAATTGGCCCCCCGGATTGATGGGTCTGGGTCACCTCCATCTTTGCCCTTAGTGTAAATGCTTCTCTGTTTGCAGGTAAGGAAACACCCTAGTTTCATGAAAACCAATTAACACATGTAATAGTATTCCTTGCAAAGGCAGAGCAGCTAAAAGTGTTCAGAACTTGGCACCAAAAAAATTGTGATTGTTTAAATTGTTAACTGTGTAACTAAGTTTTTTTGTCTTTATTTTTTATTGACATGAAATCGAATTAACAAACAGAAATAAATAACCATTATATCATTTGCAATCTTACAGATAATCAGCAGCCAGCTGGAGCAATCAGCAGAATATACAATAAAGAAAAACTGATTTCAGAGTCATCAACATTTCCTGTCCCTTTTTTCTTCTTTTTTATTTCTAGCGTGTTAAGTTGTTTCCTTACCAAGTTTATTGTGCATTACAATAAACATCATAATCCTCATATTTTTGTAACAAATTAGATAAAATATGAACAAACAAAAAATTGAATAAACCAAACAAATAACCAGGGGGGCCGTCATCCTGAAAAACCGTCCTAGGAAAATGACTGTCCCATAACTCGTGGATGATCAGATAAATGAAGTACCAAGAATGTGTTGATGTCAAGGTAAGTACTTAGGCCCTGATTTATGAAAACTCTTCAAGGCTGGAGAGAATACACTTTTATCAGTCAAGCTGGGTGATCCAGCAAACCTGGAATGGATCTGGTCCAGGATTCAAAACATTTGGTAGCAAATAGCAAATTATTTTTTTTAAATCCATTCCATGTTTTCTGGATCACCCAGCTTCACTTTTGAAAGTGTATTCTCTCCAGCTTTGGAGAGCTTTCATAAATCAGGCCCTTAGTATCTAGTATTAAGGGCCAACTCCCACTGAGATTATGCTACCTGGTAAATGATATCACCTGCTATTCGTTCAATGTCAATGAGAGGACAGCATTCTCTGATCATACCAAGTTGTATGTTTAAAAAGGTCAAACGCCTCTTGTAGCTGAGTGGATGAGAGTGTGTGTGGTAGATTTTGCATCCAGGTCTTAAACTAATTGTTTTTAGTGACATGTCAGTGGTTAATCAGCAGTTTTCAGTCATTTTGCTACATTAAATTAACATTTATTATCAATATTAATAATCTTTTTTATCACAAAAGAGAAGATAACTGAGACAAATGTTTTTTAAATTAGCTAAGTTACCTGAACTTAATCTGTAATGACTCCAGACATTTTAATAATGATCATTCATGCTACACTATACAAGTGCTTCACACTTTAAGCATATCTACATAAAGAAATGATGTAAACTGCCATTGCTGAACTCAAAGTAAAGATTGATAATTGCCTGGATATAAAGTGGATCTTCTGGTTTTAGTAGTTTCACTCACACGTGAAACAAGCATGCAG
The DNA here is from genome assembly GCF_032062135.1 of Pyxicephalus adspersus. Classification (NCBI taxonomy): domain Eukaryota; kingdom Metazoa; phylum Chordata; class Amphibia; order Anura; family Pyxicephalidae; genus Pyxicephalus; species Pyxicephalus adspersus. The sequence goes on from NC_092859.1 coordinate 112,686,146, forward strand.
ATAACTGTGTGATAGGTTGTGAGAACCTGAGCTGTATACTCATTCTGGGTCAGCGATTCAGATGCTATAATGCCAGATGATCTGAACACCAACCAAGCAAACAGGATTTTTAGAACCAGGTCACCAGTGGCAGCTTTCATGATCTCTCAGTCAAAGATAACTTTTAAAGGCAGACAAGTCAATATTAAAATTCTGAAACACACAGAAAAAACAAGTTTTTTAAGTAAGCATTGCATTATTTAAACTCAAAATGCTATATAGCTGTATATTTCTTAAAGGACTAAAATAGAAATGTAGGATAAAAGCTTCAAATTTATATTTTTGGTCATTTAAAAACATAAATAGTGATATTATTGATCATATAAAATTATTTCTTTTCATTGAGAGGAACTACAGTAGAATATCTTTCATTATCTTCCTCACATCCAGATTTGGCTTCCTTTGTTAAATTCTTACTGGCAGACATCTCTTTCCTAAAAACAGAAAACAAGAAAAAGGCAATAGGAATGGAAAAGCAGTTTAAAGCTAATGCAATATATGACGTGCCACTAAAATTAATGAAGTGTCAGTGATCTCAGAAGCATTTTAAACTAAATTCAAATGTAAGGGATATTTACCAAATAGCAAGCAGCAATATCCGATTGGCACAAGCACAAAGCCTATCCGATGTGCCTTTAGGGTCTCTGGACCATTTTGCAGTGCCATGTTATTGCTCTCTTTTTCTAACAGAATACAGCATTGTCTTTCTTTCTTCATATTTTCCCATCCTAATATATTTTCCCAATAATAGAAGCTGTAACCACACTGACATTTTTACTGACTATTGCATTTTTTTATTTCAGTACAAAATCCATGCCCTAAAAGGCCTTTATCACAACAGACATACCCTAGTTTAATCCCAAAGATGGCCAACGACATGAACATGAAGACCAGAACGGTACAAGTGATGATGTATCGAGGTAACCCTGTATACAAAGAGAAAACATACTGAGCAGAGGTAAAGATACAATAAATGAAACATGTCCGAGTGCTACTTTTTTATTACCTATAATATTTAGGGTATACAAACAATAACTTATAGCAGCTAGTTTTTACCTTCTCTTCAAATTTTACTATTGGAGAAAAAACTTGTGAATTATTATATCTATATAATATCTATATAAGATGAGGATGTTATGTGTAAACAGAAGACATTTGGTCACACTTTTAATCATGGTGTTATTGTGCCCTACTTTATGATTGTTAGGTACATAAAACACCATTGAGTTATCTAATTAATTTAGATATAAAATCATTTCAGACTGGCCATTAGGTTGCAGTATGGTTACCCCTTTCTGATGCCAATGAACCACTGCCTTGGGGAGTGTCTCCCCACAGAAGCCCCATGGAAAATGAATGGGGGCAGCAGTGAGTGGTACCAGTGCCACTCACTGTCGCCAGCTGTCAAATGCGCAGATACTGGTTCTTTAGGAACCAGCAATGCGGTGCAAGTGACCGAGTGGCTGGCAAGGTTCCAGCCACCGGAAGGCACGTGGGCCTGTGGATCCTTGGATCAACCTGTATTTATTCATTAAAATATTTTACATTTCTGCTAGTATAACCACCTGAATTTTAACCTTACATAACGTCCAAACATTACAAAACATCCAAAGCTCAATCACCAGTATTGACAGTTCACATATTTGCTTTTTAGGTATTTTTTATCATCACTTTTTGTTGACCACTTTAAATATAACATAAACCTATAAATAAGATGCTTTTATACATAACCTGTTTCCTTTTCTTTCGGTGTTGTGTCTGTCTTGTTTGACTAATTAGCTTCAGAGGAAAAAAAAATGTTTTTAAATACATATTATTCTTAAACTAATAATGTCACACTTACCTCCTGTAAATGAGTGTGATTAGAAAGTATAAGGCACTGCTGACTGCCAGTCTTTGCGGATTTACAGTGAGGATTAGTGATTAGTTTCCAGACTTCAGTTTTTCTTTAAAGAAGACAATTTACTTCAAAAACACTTCGACCGATTGATTCAGTATTGTCTTAAATATTTTAAACTACAATTTTAATTGGGTTTCATGGAAAAGATGGGTTCCTACTGATTTATGTTCCTGTTTAGCCTTAGATGTTTAGCAAATCTTTAAATCTAATTTAAACATTTTAAATTTGACTTGATTTTTTATTTATAATTTTGTATTATTTAATATTGTGTTATATGGACATATTTATATATATATATACTGTATTTATTTACGGCAAACATCAGTAAATTATTTGAAAATGTTTACATTTTTCTTGTGGAGTTTTCAGTAGCACCACAACAATGCATTATCACCAAGAATATATATATGAAAATATATGAAATAATATTCATAAAATACTATTCCACTTTTTTGAGTACAATACCAGCTACATGACATCTCTACGTACATGGATACTTAGACTGATTCTCATCATCCCTGTTGGGGCATCCGTCAGTCAGGTTAACCCACATGGCACTTTTATTGCAGTCCATACACTTCAGAACTCTGTAGTCTCCATCCTCAGTGAAGGTATTGCCATTCAAACTGTACATTAATTCCTGTCCTAACTGAAATTTTGTTAAAGTATGATTTATGGTGGCAAGTGGTACAACTGGAGGAGGACCACAAAAATCTAAAAAAAAAACAAAAACAAAATCATAATAATAATTTGTATTATTGAAATCTTTCATTTTTTTAATGGAAATTATAAATATAAGGTTAGCTTTTTTTCTGGAAATTCAAATAGTAACTATGGACTATAAATACTTTTAATTTAGTGGTTTGTGTGTTTTTACCTGTCCATGCTGTTCTGTTTTCATTGCTCAAGAAATTATCATCCATAGTCGTCTCACATTCATGGCCTGTAAAATTTTCTGTACCCACAGCTGCAATGCAATGACATAGTTACATAGTAGGTTAGGTTGAAAAAATCTATTAAGTTCAACCACTAGGGAAATAAACATATCCCAGATATAAAACCCTATTGACAGTTGATTCAGAAGAAGGCAAAAAAAAAACTCCTGGTACAATTTGCTTTTGAAAGGGATTTAATTTTATACACAGATAGGTGAACACTAGTCAATAAATTCCCCCTCTAAAGCTCAGTTAGAAAAAAAATACTATTGATTACTTTATGACCAGTCATAATAACAAATCACCAATAATGCTTTACTTTTTTTTTGTCCCAGCCAGACAAAAAGATGATACTTGTCAAAAACAATTATACAAACAGCAAGCTTGATATCTTTTTTGTAGTCTATTTTATATCAGTGTTTTTCTTAAGTTGTGTGTTGTTTTTTTTTTTTTTGCATTTCACAAGTAAAAATTAATACATTTTGTAATAAACAATATAAAAGTTTGCAATAATACAGAGATTCAATAAATTACATTTTTAATAAATATGACTTAAGTTGTGAAGTTAACTTACTGATGCAGCAGTTGTCAAAAGTGTCCCATTTAGCCTCTTCTGAGATTTTGACACAATTATAACTTAAAGGATCTGCATTTAGACCCTCATAGCCGTCCTCACACTGATACATTACTACAGTACCGATCATATACATTTTAGCACTCAGTCTACTGGAGGTCAGTTCCACTGGATACATACAGTGTTCTGCTTTGAAAAAAAAAACAAAAAACAGTGATTTAGTAACATACATTAGGATAGATGGGCTCTTGTCCGTATTCAGTACATGAAATCCCACCCTTGACTTGGCTTCAGGAAAGAGAGGTACTATATACTGTCAATCCTAAATTAAATATTAGGACAAAAAAATCATCTGCTCATTAGCAGGTTATAAAATTAATTAAACCTAACCTAAAATCTAGAGTAAAACAACACAAAACTGATTCCATTAATTATTTAATAAAAATGAATGGATCCAATCGCCTTAGTTGGCCATTCATGTTTTCTACCCTTACTAAAATGGGATTCTCTAGACCCTTTATTGGAGCAATTTGTTCCCTCTACAGTTGCCCTACAGCCTCTGTCAAGTTCCCTGATGCCTCCTCTACATTATTTCCCATTAAAAAGAAGACGCGACAGGGTTGCCCCCTGTCCCCCTTACTTTTTGCTCTCAGTATTGAGCCCCTAGCAGAGAAAATAAGATCCAAACCCAATATTCATGGTTTTTCGGTAAAGGGAGTTCCTATTATAAAATTTCGCTATATGCTGATGATGTCCTTCTCATGCTAACACAACCTATTACCACCCTCCCGAATGTGTGGACTGAACTTAGTGCCTTTAGCAATTTCAGGTTATAAGGTGAATTCCTCGAAGACAGAAGCTTTACCCTTACATATACCGCCTGCACAACTTTCAGCGTTACAGGACAGGTACCCTTTTATGTGGCGGGAGCACTCTTTTGAGTTATCTAGGCACCCAGAATACAGCTACATATAATCAATTGTACGCTCGTAATTACCCCCTATTGTTCCAGGAACTATATAATTTCCCGAACAAACGCTCCTGGACTATGTCGTTCTCCTCCAGTGTATGCCAGGAGTAGGAGGAGGCTTGGATTTCCCCACTGTTGGGTCAGCACATATTATTTAATATCAATTATGTCTCACCAACAATAATGCTGGTAAAACACTGGCCATTGTCTTAGTTCCTGAGTAGTTAAAAACACAAAGCCATACCTAATTATCTAGTCTTGACCAGAACTAACTGTATGCAACATGTTTTTTGATCATCTGCCAAGCCATTTATTTGGAAGACTTCTTGGATGAATGCAACTCACTTCCTCAGCTAAGTATTTTTGTTATATCTAAGTCTTTGTAACTGCATTGTGTTATCTATCTGTCTTTATTACATAAATAGTATAATCTTTCAAGTGTTTGTGTTATGTCTCTTTGTACACTTCAAATTCAACCCATCAATATTTGCATAAACTGTCACAAATTATCTTCGTCACATAACACCCACGTCATCCTAATGTGATGCTATGGAGTTCCTCTATTTTATTAACAGAGAGGGATCTGCATTCCCCAATGGTTTTTATGAGGAATATATGGAGAGCATACAAGTCTAAGTATGGTCTCTCCTCTCAAGCCTCTGTACATCCATTACACACTCTCCTTTAATACCAGATAGTTTAGCCAGAAATATGTGGCAACCATGGAGGGAAAAAGGGCTGTTCCATCTCCAGAATTTTTTTACATCCAGTAGAATAGAGACCACACTCCTTTCCAAAACTACAAGAAAAATTTGACCACCCACAAGCCGCTTTTTTGCATACTTGCAGATTAGGCATTATGTCCAATCCCTTCAACCAATGCCCAGATTTACTGAAATTACTACTTTTGAGAGAATGGGCCAAATTTATCAAGCAAAATCGGTTGCCGCCTTAATTGCTATGATCTCACGATTGACATCTTAACAGATCCTCCTTAATCGCGCATCTGAAATCTAATCGCCTTAATTGGCGCATTCGCGGCAGTGAGATGCGAATGAACGAGCGCATATGACTCCAGCCCGCGGTAAACCGGCTCAATATAATGGCGCGAAATAACGCGCAACCAGTGAGCACGGATTTCATTGATGAATTAGGCTCAATATGTGTTGATGGTCCTTATTCCAAGGGCCTTTTTTCCTCCATTTATTGCCTGCTTCATGTGTCTGCACAGGAGGTTTCTGGTAAACTTGCGTACATGTGTACTTGGGAGGCCATCTTGGGCCTAACTTTGGAGGGAGATGAGTGGTCAACTCTTTGGGAGGCGGCAAACAAAAGCTCAATATGCACACTTTGCAAAGAAAATCCATATAAGTTTCTTTTTCGGTGGTATCACATGCCGGATGTGCTGCTGTGGTTTTGCCCCATTATTTTGCCTTCTCTATTCCTTTCCCTTCCCCCCATTTACCTAAATATTATGTTTACAGTCTGTTTTTCTTTTCTTCTTACTTTTTGTTAAAACTTTTTGTTAAAACTTTTTTGTTTCATGTATATTGGATTTTTGCCACTTACCATAAATGATATATGGGATTGTACCTATTAAATTACTGTTTTGCTATTGTTGTTCATATATGTGACCTATGTGGTTTTACTCGATGTACCGCTTACCATCCGGTATACCATGTTCATGTTATGTCCTTTTCATGTTTTTTCTTTTGTATATGAAAAATTGTTCAATAAAACTCCATTTAAAAAAAAAAAAATGAATGGATCGGCAGAAGCATTTTGGGCAGCCACTTCCTATACTGACTGGGTACTTATTGTCCACAAAGCTTTTGCACCATTTTCGATCTCTTGTCCGCCAAATGCTTTTCAAACTGACTATGGATCAACTGGCCCAAGCAAGCTTGCCTTACTCTCTGAAATCTTTAACAGAAAATGGGCAGTATTATCATTCTCTCTTCACGTAAAAGGAAACAAGCATCACACTGGGTGCAGCAGACAAGCATCCTACCGGGTGTAGGTTCCTCTGCTTATGCGTTTTATACAAGCAGGGGTGACAGCCAATAATGCAATATATTGAACATAGGCCTTCTGGAGCATAGGCCTTCTTTTTTTAAATCTGTGTATAAGTAAATACTCCAATGACCTGGAAAATATATTGTAAACTTGTACTAATATACTGGTACGAGACTCAACAACTGTCCTTTCTGGACAAATATGGACTTAAAATTCAAGTCTACTTTAACCCTCTTTGTATAAGTTCTCTCTCATTTTGAAAATTGTTTCCTTATAGAATACCTAAATATGAACATTCACAGCTGACAGCAAATAATGTTTTGTATGCATATGTACACTGAAAAGGAGCAGAAAAGAATGATCTGTTTAACTATATGTTTAACTATATCTATAACAATGTCCAAAATAAAAACAGGACTAGTAAACTAAAATATATTACATTTTGGTTTATGGGTTTGCTTACATTTTATTAGTATTTTTTTATTATTATTTTAATATTAGCTGTACCTTGAATGCTATTTTGTATGGAAAAGTTCAAACCACAACTGTGTTTAGAACAACATACAAAAAAAGTACCAATATCAAATTTAAAAATTACAAGCGATAATCTTACCCTAAGCAAAGCAATTGCTATTGTGATAATCCATGAAACAACCTGGCCACAGCTAAATTTATGATTAAATAAAAGTGCATCAAATAGTATACATTTCCTCTCTTTACATACTAGTAGAATAAGATAGACCAACCAAAGCTGTTTAAAAGATGTGACAAATGTGGTAAATCATTCTCATGGCACGACTGTCAAGGTCACATTAGATGTGTTGCAAGTATGGAAAGAGCCATGAATGTGCTAAGATGTGATGCTTCAAAGATATGCAGAATATTGGTGCAGTATCTGATGTTGAATCAGGCTACTTTTCAATTGAACTGGTAAGAAATTTGCCTTTGTAAATGTTTTAAAATAAGAACCACTGAGGTCAAGTTTCCAGTGCAAAAGAAGTAGGTAAAAATGTCTTTAATGTAAACTGGGCAGAGTTGAATGAGATAACTCATGAACACCACAAGAGCATTTTCATTAAAATAAAAAAAAAAATCACACTTTTACTTCTACAGAACCCTCAATCCATCTATGCCAGGTTTCCATTGCCGTCCTTCATTCTTCCAGCATGCGATGGTAAAAACAGAAGGGGAGGGGCCTAAAAGTATTTAGGACAGGTCATTAGTGCAGAAAGGGACAGACAATGCCCCTTCTACAATAATCCCACCTACCTGCCTGACCCCTCTGAATATCTGGCGAAAAGCTGAAGAGAAGAAAGAATAAAATGATAGCGCCATGCGAGAGAACAGGGACAAATGTTCGGTTCCGCTTTAAATCAGCAACAGTTGATAGTGGTCAGGCCATGCTAGAGCTTGTAAAAAGGAGGATAAGAAGTTTGGTTCGCTGAATGCAGAACAATAATAGTCTGAGAAGAAAAGTTTAAAATGAAATATATCTGACTATATATATACCTATATTCACAGAAAAAGACATGGCATTTCAATTTTTCATGTACAATTTTTCATGTACAATTTGTTTGGTTTTTAAATAATTGTAACAGAAATTTGTGGGTAAATTGGTAAATATAAATATTTTGTTCCTAAACCAAACAGAAAGTCTACCACAGCTTTCTCCACTCTTACCCATGCCCTTGGCCAACCTAAGGTTAACCTGGGTGTGGGTTAGCTTGTAGATAATAAAACATGTTTCTGAATTTTGGAAGTTCTTCCGATCACACAAAACATCTTGGAAATTCTCTGCTACTGAGTACTGATTGTTCTCTTTTCTAAAGAAAACAGAACAGATCTTGTGATCTTATATTGTAGGTAGCATTTAGAGACAACAAACAAAAAACAGGGACTTTTTAGGTAGATCTATTCAATTGCAATACCAATTTAAAAGTAAAAGCACATTACAAACTTTATTTGATATATAAAAATTAGATAAAAACATAAATAAAAAAAAATCTCAATTTACATTCAACACATTTCACAGAAGGTCTCTGTTTCTTCTGGAATTTTTATTAAGACAAACTAGCAAATAGACATACAATTAGATGTAGGCAGCCTACTGAAAACAGTGGATTTGGCAACGTAACTTACGTCCAGAGTTAATATTATTCTAAGCTTCATCTGCCTAACACAGATCTGGAGGGGGCTCCAAATGTGAATGAAGAACTCTGAGGTGAATGGGGTCTCTGATATAAGGGGAGAACTCTAATGTGAAGTTGGAGATACTAATGTTAAGTGGGGGACTGTAATGTAAAATAGAAAGCTCTGCTGTAAAGTAGGAAGTCTGATGTATAAGTGAGTCTCCAATCTTTTTTTTTATTTTTTTATTTTTATTTTTTTTTTATTAGCAACCAATAAAAACAGACAATTACAGAACTCAAACCAGTGTATACAGATGGCAAAAGCAAATAAAAGCGTAAAAAGGCATACAATTTTACAGAAATAGTCATATCTAGTAACTTGAGAGAGAGAAGATCATTGAAGGAATTTTGTGTACAGTCACATGGTGAATCAAATTTAGCGTGCGAGTAGTGTTATCTCTTGCCTCCCTAAATGGGAGGAAGTCTCCAATCTAAGTGTAAATTAACCTTAGGTTTTTCTTTTTTTTGTCGCTTACAAATTTTGAAACTAACCATTTCTGAAACTGAACTCTATGGCCACTATGACATTGGATAAATGTGGTATTCGTGACAGTTACAATTACGTTCTTACGGAACCAAATTAGCTGACATTTTTATTCCAGCTATTGAGGTTACCAATACAATTAAACAGCCAGAAAGATGATTGATTTTGTACTTCTCTCAAGACATCAGCACAGAAAAGCTGACACTATTTTCTTTATCAAAATATTTTCTAAGGAAGTATTTTGTAGTGAAAAGATTTCTAAAAAAAGATTGGTGGTTTCCCTCACTTTTAGAATGACTAATTTGATGAATAATATGATTTTCCTCTCAGACGTTCTTTCTTTACCTTTATGGTTGGATGATTAAATTGAGTAGCAGTTGGGCTGAGCAAAGGGCTTCTCACACTCATACCACAAATTTGTGGTGACATTCTTTACAGAAACCTCCTACAGCTTCCTACTATAACAAAGACCTCTACAGATAATATAAACCTCTTACAGAAAGTACAGACTTACTTTAATGTATGCTAGATTAAAATGATAAGTAATAGCATGACAAACTTTGACCAATGACGATGAATTGTATAGGGAACTGATCCCCAACTGTGGCCTATGAGTCGTTTGTGGCTATTGGCTATCCTGGAACCTCACAGGCACTGATTTGAACCTGTACCTATTTTAACACTCTGGGCCTGATTTGTTAAAGCTGTTGAAAAGATAGACTACAATAAGACAACCTGTATGATCCAGCACACCTGGAATTTTTTTTTCAATCATTTGCTAATATTTGGCAAATGTTTTTAATACTGGACTAGATCCATGCCAAGGTTGCTGGATCACTCAGGCTCGCCCACCCATGATAGTCTATCTTCTCCAGTATTGGAGAGCTATTAGGCCCTCTGCATATGCCCTAAAGCCAAACATTGGCTTATTTATGTAAAATGATGAAGATAATCACAATTTCTTATATGCTACCACTATATGGATATGGAATATTCCTTTTAGAATTAGTACGGAGTTATGGCTCCCCGTACACACTCTTATCATCTCTTGTCTGGACTACTGTAACCTCCTCCTCTCTAGTCCTCCACTAACCCGACTCTTTCCTCTACAATCTTTTATGAATGCTCCAGCCAGACTCATTCATCCTTCCCACCGCTCCTCTATTGAGTTGGGGCAGCTCTAGAAAAGTGTTGGAGCCAAGCGTGTGATGATGTTATGAGTGAGGAAGTCAGTAGTAGGTCATTGGAGGAGGAAAGAGAGTGGCCAGGGGAGTATTTTTCTATCAGGTCAAAAATAAATAGACTGTGGAGGGATTTAAAAGGCAAAGCACAGGAGCTTAAATTTGATTCTAAGGTGAAATGGAAGCCAGTGAAGAGAACTACAAACAGATGCATCAAGAGGAGCGGTGGGAAGGATGGATATGTCAGGCTGCAGCAATCATAAAAGATTGGGTTAGTGGAATACCAGAGGGAAGGATGTTACAGTAGTTCAGATGAGAGATAATAAGTGCATGTACAAGGAGTTTGGTGATTTCTGGGGATTTTGAAGATGTTGCGTAAGTGAAAGTGACAGGACCTGGAAATGTTCTGAATATGGGGGGTAA
>NC_092859.1:112696940-112774514 GCF_032062135.1 Pyxicephalus adspersus
GGGGGGATGATGTTGAGTTCTGTTTTATCCAGGTTGAGTTTCAGAAATCGGTCAGACATCCATGATGAGATGGCTAACAGGCAGCATGAGACCTTATCCAGGACTGAGGGAGACAGGTCAGGGGTGGACAGATAGATTTGAGTGTCATCAGCATACAGATGGTACTGTAAGCCAAAAGAGGATATGAGACTACCGAGAGAGGAAATTTACAGAGAAAAGAGAACCGGTCCAAGGACTGACCCTTGGGGAACACCAACAGGTTGGAGAGTGGGAGAGGATGATTTAATATTGAAAGAAACCTGAAAAGAGCGGTCAGACAGATAGGAAGCAAACCAAGAGAGAGCTGTGTGACTGATACCAATGGAGCGCATGATTTGTATTAGAAGGGGGTGATCAACAGTGTCAAAAGTGGAGGAAAGATCTAGGAGAACTAACTACAGAAATATGCCCCAATTTTCAAAAAAGTAGTTTTGGAACAAAAAATGTCCGAATTGTTTCCTATACTAAAAACAAACAAGTTTTTAAAAAAGATTATACATCATTTTAATAATTATTCCACAAATATTTAAAAAAACATAACAATCCACTAAAGATAAAACTGTAATAGGCCAATAGGCATTTTTACAAATACTCGAAACATTGTTCCAGGATGGTTCTTGCAAAGAAAATCTTTTCACCAAATTTCAACATGGTGAACCGTTTTGTGGAAAAACTGCTTCCTAAGACCGATAGTAATTAATGCACACAAAATGATTCAAGTGCCAAATTCCCTGATGTCTTTCAATGTCATTAAGTGCCATGTGGTTGTGAACAGGCTTTCTCAATCAAAAGGTATAAGATAATCTTCATGAATATACACTGATTCAAGGCATAAAGGTATATATACATGGAGTTATTTATACATGAATCTTGGATTGAAGATTGAAAAATTCACAATCTTGAATAGTATGGCATCTTCATAACCTAATGGCATTTTGAGACATCAGGGAATTTCGCACTTTAATCAGTGGGGGTTGGGGACATAAGGCAGTTTGAGAATAGATTGTGGTCAAGGTTATGGAGATTTCTCTGCAATTGACCTGGTCTGGGATGTGGCAAAGGGGATAATAATTAGATAGATTGAAGGTGCTTAAGTTGTGATCAGAAAGAGGAAACGGCGAGTTGTCAAAGTGGGTGAAGTTGCAGAGTTTGGAAAATACCAGTTTGGAAATACTTTTGATAGGTCACACTCACCCCTCAACCCTTTTCTCTACTTCATTATCTAGGTTTTTTATTTGTAGATTGTAAGGTGACTGATGAGAGTTATATTTTGTATCAGAACCAAATATTCTGACTCATTATCATCAATCTCTATGCGACCTCACCACATCCTCTCATTCACAGGTATGACACCGCTACTGCTACTCAAAAGAAACTTGTAAAGGACTTTGTAGACCGCCACTTTGTAGACCTTACTAACTTTTACTTCTGAAAATGCAAGTTTCTGGCTGTGATGATGATCCAATGTCTTGAGTTACTGACCCCAAAAAGCATGCAGAAGTTTAAACTTTATCTGTGAGATTTACTATAGACCAGCAACTAGCATTTTCAAGAGTTCAGCAATGGATGCCTCAAATAATGTCTGAATGCGAGCTTCCTAAACATCGACCTTTGCAAATTCTAACTATGCTGGCTCTTCCTTTTTAACCTCCCTGGCGGTATGAATATTTTAAAATGTAAAAGTGGTACATTTAAAAATACTTAGTTTTTTAAATTTCCCACCTACTAGCCCAATGGTCCCACCCTCTAGCCACACACGCTGACAGATGCCCGGCCAGCATCTGCTTCCCCTGACATTTTCTGGATACGCGTAAAGAAATACCAGCTTCTCCCTGCCTGACTCTTGCCAGTTAATTTATATGAAAATGGGCACTCCCTGGGGTACACCGAGTCGTGTAGTGTTATCTTGCTGCTGGAACTGTTGCTGTTTTGGACCATTGTATGCATCGAATAAAAAAAAAGTACTACCTTTTTTTTAAGCAGTGCCTGAGTGTTTTGTGTCCTGCCTTAACCCTCCCTGATACTTGTAGTCCCACATATACAGTACTTTCACCTTTTTCACTTTGCCATTTACCAACATACACCGCACATCCTCTGCATGGCTTTGTTGTTTCTTTTAATCTAATACCCCAAAAATAATTTAGATGACTTTATTGACTGTATCAAATTTCCTGTTTCTTACCTTATAATATTATTCAGAAGAGGGATCCCCTTCTCTGGATAAACATCTTTCATTTACTTATATTTTCCCTGACATTCCCACCAATGCTAAAGTCTTTATACCATTCAAATTTTCAATCTCTCTAGGGGTAATTTTAAACTGCCATTGACTGAAGCTCTCTTCCACAGGCTCAACAGCACTCCCAACTGCTCCCATTCGATGGAATGAGAGTGGTTGAGAACCACTTTGGGCAGGCTGTGGAATTTGGCAGCAGTTAATGATTGCAACATGTTGTTTCTAGCCGCCATTAGGTAAAAGTAGTGTAAACAGAAGCCATCCCTGCATACTGCATTTTTAAAAATTGGAAACATTTTTTTTTCCACAATTACTGCCATTTTCTGTGCCGAGTAGATCCCAATAGGCTCTCAAATGTTAAAAACCAGCACAAGCTTTTAAGTTCTTACACGCTATCTGTAATTAACTCTTTAGTATTTGTTGTGATCCGCGAAGGCAAAACTGAACAATCAAGGCAGCTAGAGGGCTCAGGGATGGCTTTTTTGCTCTTATAATGCTTTTAAGATTATGGTGGTTAAAATCAGGATCATTCCAGTGAGATTCCTAGAAAGTGAGATTACTACCACAAATATCAACAAGCATCAAGATGATGCTCCAGCAAAAGGCATCTTCTCCCAAGATTTTGGATCCTCAACATTCCCTGCACCTTGTCAAAAAAACAGTGATGTCGCCCTCACCTAGGCACCATGCAGGCAGGAGGTCAAGGTAAGATTACTAACCTTATCTTCTTCTTTGTGCATAGGTACATTATGAAGCTACTTAAAAGCAATAAAAAAGGGGGAGGGGTCTTGTATAATGATCATTGGCAAGACATGTTCGCTATAAGGAAACAATAGTCACCATGCACTAACAGGCAAAATATAGATAGAGTTTTTTGAAAATTGTAGCTGTCAATTCTTTATTCTAATTGTAAGCTGGTTTGCTAGGTCTGTCATTTCTGTAATTATCATTTGGGTTTGTGGGATAAATGTTGCCACAAACTGGACAAACAATTTTTGCTAATTTCAATGGACCTGGTCCATGCTATACAGTATTGCAAAGCTGCTAACCAGTCTCTGACAAGATGTTTGTGGGTTTCCTATAAGACCACAGAATCAGTACTGTAAGTTGCCAAACTCATGAAGAAGCAAACCAATCATAAATAATAAAACAATTCCACCGCCATGCTTAATAGATGATATCAGGTTCTTCTGAACTGCTGTCTTCCATTTGTACCAAACATATTTATTGTTACAATAGCCAAACAATTATGTCTGTAATTCATTAGTTCACAAGATATTAGTTTAAAAGTCCTGGTCTATTTTATATATCCAGCAGCAATCTGAATCATGCTCTAATGTTCTTTTTGGATAGGAAAGTTAATTTTCCTGGCACGCCTCCCTTGCAGGTTAAATTGATGCAATCTCTTTATAATTCTGGATACATGCACTTTGACTCCATCTGTTACAAGGGCTATCTTTAAATCATGCAATGAAATTTTGGGGGTCTTGGAGACTTTATTTTTAGCTTATAAGCATATTTTGCCTGAAAACAACAAAGCAATCATTTAAAATCCAGTAATAGTGATTAAAAATAATTTGTTTATCTTTTTAAATCCTTTGCCAGACTGATCCACAACCTATTTTCTGAGGGTCTTAGCTATTTTAATCTTGGCATAATGACATTATATATATATATATATATATATATATTTATTTATTTATTTATCAAAAAGAACACCAAACCGTAGGGTACCTGACGTTTAAATAAAGAGGTTCCAGCAGCATCCTACCCAAGGAGGTTCTCAATATTGATACCTAATAGAGAGAACCAGATTTAAATTAGGATTTTAATGTAGGAATGTTCTTTTTTTCACATGACAATGGGGCATTTTATGAGAATGGACACACCATGTAAATTCCCTGTGTGGTGAGCTATATCACATCTACCTGCTGGTACTCTTTGAATGAAGAGCTAATTTTGCTTGTTCAGATGTACTAGAAATGTAACAGATGAGTTGTATTAAGTTTTTCACATGACTGTATGAAAAACTACCTTAACTAAATGTAAGCACAAAAAAAAGTCTTTTTGTTTATGAATAATGAGCAGTTTACAAAGAAGGTAATCTGCCACATACAGTATTACTACAATGAAGTTATTGTATGTCAGAGACAGCCAGGAAACAAGTATTCGGAGAAGGAAATAAACAGTGGCAGGCGCCGTATTTTCGTAGTACAGGCTGGAAAAGGGAGACAGAAAGATTGCAGTATTCTTATAAATTATTATGCGGAACATTCATTGTTTACTTCACGTGATTAGCACTAAAAACTTCTGGTACTTTGATTTTAATTGCACAGATAGTCGACTTGTATTTTAGTTTATTTCAGTTACCTTTCTTTCATAAAATTTCAAGAGAAACTATCCTAAATATACTTAGTGCTCTTGGGATACCTTAAATACTATAAACATGCTGGAATCACCTGCTTGTAATACGGTGATAAACAATATCATTAGAGTCAGGTGAACATATGTGATCATTTACACACAATCTATAAATGGAATAAACAATATGATTACAATCAGGTAAACATGTGCAGCCCCCTATCTACAACCTAAATTTATGATAAGTAATATGATTCTAATCAGGTGAATATACATGACACTCTCCCTCCAACGTACAAACGTGATAAGCAATATCATTTCAATCAGGTGAATATACATGTCACTCTACCTCCAACCTATAAACGGGATTAATAAAATCATTACAATCAGATGAATATACATGTCAGAGTACCTCCAACCTATAAAGTGATTAATAAAATTATTACAATCAGGTGAATATACAAGTCTCTCTACCTCCAACCTATAAACGTGATTAATAAAATCGTTACAATCAGGTGAATATAAATGTCACCCTACCTCCAACCTATAAACGTGATTAATAAAATAATTACAATCAGGTGAATATACATGTCACCCTATCTCCAACCTATAAACATGATTAATAAAATCATTAAAATCAGGTGAATATACATGTCACTCTACCGCCAACCTATAAACGTGATAAACAATATGATCACGATCAGGTGAATATACATGTCACTCTACCCCCAACCTATAAACGTGATAAACAATATGATTACGATCAGGTGAACATGCCCAGTGCTCAACCTGTAAATTGGATGACTTATTTGAGTTCCTTCACATCATCACTGATTTATGATTTGTTATAATCAAAAGGACAATTCCGTAACATTTTAAATGTTTTTTTTAAAAAAAAGTTTCTTTACATTTTTGATTGCTAGGTTTGTAAAATTGATTCTTGCTTTATTCTGTTAAGTCATATATATTCTTACCTGTACACACTACAGCATTAACCAGTGATATCATCAGTCCCAGCGTAGTCAGGTAATGATCCATCCTACAGATTGATTCTCATAATGTACATTATCTGGGGAAAATCATTCAGGAATCATAAAAAATGCTTTAGAATGTGAAGACATGTGAAGATTCTCTTGCCAACAATCTGAATAACAAGATGTGACATATCATGCACAAGTACTGTCCTAATAGTCAGGAAATCACACACTCAAACACCAAAGGTTGTTCATATAGGAAGTGGTTATCATCTGCTTTGAGATATCCATTCCAACTGAGACACACTACTTTCATTTTCCAGCACTCTGTTCTTACTCAAATTGTGACTCTTGTTCATTGTGCGAATGAATTCCTTGAACTAACTCATACAATAAAACCAAATGATGTTATCAATTACGGTAAAGTTAAAAATCACATTTATAAAAGTTTCCCCTGATGAAGTAAAGACATTCATAGCTTAATCTTCATTTTTTTGGAGAGTGCATCATGTTTTGTTAAATGTTTCTCTATTTAGTATGCTTATAAAAAAATTATGAATTATGTAAAAGTAGGTTGTATCTTTCTTTAAAACACAAGTGAATATTCTTGGCTTTGTGTTTGCTAATATTTTATCAGGCTTTAAACTTGAATATAACAGTACGTGGTATGCCACTTCATTGTAATTTGTATCTTTGCCTGAAGAATACCAACAAAGTTTGACATGGTGTCATCTTCTCAATAAATATATATGGAAAGGAGGAAGAGAAGTACAAATGTCAAGTGTTTGATTACTCTAATATCATTTAAATATATCAGGTATATTTTGTTATTGGAAACAGAAATTGGGAGGTGGTTCTAAAACTTGCTTAGTAAATTAGGTAGCCCATTGTCAGGGCCAACATGTAATATCTGTAATGTACAAACTTGCAATAAACGTTGCTGGAAATAATGGTAAGTGATCAGCACCTTTCTGCATTCTTCTTCATAGTAAAGCTGTTGGCTTTGGGTTGTCCAACAGGACAGATCATTTATGATGCTACATCTTTGCCTGAGACAATCATCAATGTACATCTTGGGTGATGAAAACCTAGCATCTATGCATAGCTTAGGACTGAGTTTACATGATGGTGTTCCCTATTCAGTTTCAGAATATGATGCCAGTTACTGATGGCAAACATTCTTCCCCTGTTTAGAAGAAATTGCTTTTTGCCTTACCATGACCTTTCTCAAACTAATCTCTAAATGAGAAACTTTGCCTTCGTATTAAACATTTGAGAAACCTCAGTTTTTAATAAGAAAAGTTGCAGTGTCCGCATCGCTTTATGTGAAGAGGAACCACCAAAAATGAAACTGCTGTCACAGAGAATGCCTGTAATTTGACTTGACTCATAGCAAACAACTTGGTAAGGCAATGAGCCAATCACACAATTAGGAGTTTGCAGTGACCGTATATATCTGATATATTGTCCTGGGTCTGTTTTTCCATTGTTCTTATATAGTTTATATGTTATTATGTTATATGTTATACTTTATGTCTCTTTTTTCTATTTCATTGTTTAATCTTTTTACTGTATACTAGTCTCACTAGTCTCATTTTGTTGGTATCCTCCCCTACATCAAAATGTTATTTTGTCAGCTTCAATATACCCATTGTGCATACCCATTGCATCTATATACCCAATGCGCATACCCATTGGAACTATTCACCCATTGTACATACCCATTGCAACTATTCACCCATTGTACATACCCATTGCATCTATATACCCATTGTGCATACCCATTGCATCTATATACTCATTGTGCATACCCATTGCATCTATATACTCATTGTGCATACCCATTGCATCTATATACTCATTGTGAACTAGAGCATTTTATTTACCCTTTGCCTTCATAATAAATATTTTGTCTTCATAATTCAGCAATTATTTTGTCATTTCTTACAATAACAAAATAATACACATTTTTGTAGACAACCTTCAAACTTTTATTTCTTCAATATACCTTAAAGACAAAACATTGAATAAAAAGATCCCAAGTGCACATTTTCCTGTTTGATCGTTAGCTACTAATTTGATCCCATGGAGTGCAAGCAGTAGCTGCAGACATAATTCCCATTTTGCCAACACATTCTCATCAGTAATGGGACATACTGCACAGCCCTAAGAATATTATAATATTTGAAACCCCTTGCTTTAAAAAGAGATGTACCCCTGTTTTGAAAGTGTATCTCAGTACTTAATGGTATGTGAGCTGTTATCATCATGGCGTAGGGCTATATGCTTGCTATATATACCACTGTAATACCATGCTGCTGCACGCCATGTGCCATGCTGGTACAATCTGTTATGGAGAAGCATATATTTTTTTTATTTGAAGCTTATTTTCTTGAAAAATATAAATCTTTAACCTGTAGAAAGGTGCTCTGTCTGGTCTATAAGTAACATACTGACAGCCATTCATGACCTTCTTTTAAAAATTCTAAGTGTTTGGCTGAAAAGTATGCAGCCATTGAAGATCTTGTAATTGGGGTACTTGTAAGATCATATCCACAATTTATATGGTATGTTCCCAGATAAACTAATTCTCCGCTGCAGAAATCATATAACTAAGAGCAGCAAAGCCCTTTATTCCTCAAACTTCTGTGTGCAGATAGAGGTGATCACTTTTTAAGTGATCCCATAATAAACAAGTAGTAGGGGAAATTCCTTGGTTAGCTGATGACACAAATAAATCAAGGTAAATATTATATAATGGTGGGGTAATCGTCCCTTTATTTAAAAAATGTAACTCTTATCATACCAATATATATAGATATTGTTACTTAAAGCTTAACAAAATCAAGAAATAGGACATCATATATGAAATGAAATATTAGCTGATGTTGAAATTTTAGCATATGTTTGTGGTTGTGCAATCAGCATTATCAAATGTCAAATCTAATGTGTATCTAAAACTCACAGCAAATATACATCCTTTATTAAACAGCTAGTGCAAGTGAAAGATAACAAGTTATTTCAGTTCATTGTGAGCTAAACCTTTATGTTTTAGTATACTAATTTGGGAAATTTGTTTATTTATTGTTTGATGTGCTGCAGTTGTTGTTTTAATCCTTTTTTTTGGTTATAACACTGCAAACTAATTTATATTATGTATAATCATATATATCATATCATATTCATATATCATATAGCACTTTATATATAGTCATCTCATCACACAATAGTATAAATGTTAAAAAAAATGTTCCAAAGCAATTTGGATTGCTCCGCATTCTGTTACAGTTTTGCTTTAGAGAAATCAAATTTTCGAAAACATTTTTTTGTTGCCAAAGATGTTATAATACATGTATCAAGGAACATATAGTGATTTCACTTGTGTGTGTGTTTTAATCTTCATTACACAGCTCCACAAAAAAGTTCTTGTGATACAGGAATCGGAATAGATGATTTTACCAACAACAAATGTTAACACAGCATGTTATCAATCTTTATTTACACCAATGTTTTGCATTTTATATATTAAATGTAGCATTATTTTCATGAAACTTTCATTTGCCTTCTTATTAATCATAATTTTTTTTTTTTTACAGAAATATGAGTTCTTCAAGAAGAAGCTGTTTACCCTCCCTGGCGGTCTAATTATGTTCTTATTTTTACGCCAAAAGCGGTACATTGTTTTGCATGGAAATTTATTTTACATTGTAGGCATATAATTCTTAGGCATAACTCACTTAAATATGTCCAATATTTAATAAATTTAATAATAAACTTTAAATAAAAAACACAAAAATCTGTTAAAACAAGAGTGCATAAAAATACTGAAACCTGTAATATAACTGTAGAGTAGCATGTAATGATATATATTTATATTTTAATGATTGCTCTGTATTGGATTCAATACAGTTATTTTGTATTGAATCCAATACAAAATTATTTGAATTTCGCACCGCGCCTTCCGCATGCACCAACGTCACCGGGAACCCCTGAGGAACGTCAGTGTACTCTCTGGCAAAAGATCAGAAGATTACGCAGCATTGTACATTAAATAGGGGTTACAAATTTGATTTTTTAAATTAAAAAAACACATATTGATCGTTATTTTTATTATATGCACAGTAGTTATATAACCAAAAAAACTATTACAGTAATAAATGACTTTATTTATTTATTTGATAAGCACTTAGTTACACACTTAGTTAGTCACATTTATTATATATATATATATATATATATATATATAGATAATCTTTTTAAAAGATATCTTTAAAATATAAATTTAGTACATTATTTATATATCAATCAACCCAAGATTTATTATTTATTTAATTATTTATTTATTTGATCACATAAATTAATTATGTTTTAATATTCACTTATAATTAAATGAATACAAATTATTATAATTCTAATTATGTGTTCAAAAAAGGTGTTCCCTCTCTGCCTTCTGTTCATCTATATAAACCATAATTATTAAAATAACTTCTTGGAGTGGCCCCTGTCTCTGGAGTTAATCTGTGTCCATCAATTGCAATATAAAGTGATACATGGAGCTATATGAGGGTCCCATAACTATGTGAGTTGTATATAAAAAAAAAAATGATGTGTTTTACAATGGAAATCAATATAATTGTAAATACTTATGATTTGATTATGTGTTAACACCATAATTAATGTGTTAACACCATAACACCACGTTTAAATAATTCAGCTGAATAAATGAATGAGCGGTTGATATAAATGAAAGGCACAAAAGAAAAGTTTGATGTGTTGGTTATTACATGGGACAAAGCATGCAAAAGTATTCAATCATAACCGATTTGTAAATTTAATATATCTTGGATACCTCCAATACCCATCTCAACATATTTCTCTGCATAGTTAATACAACCCAGATATTGGTAGGTCTCTTCTCTTATCTATTTATCTCTAACTCTAAATTCCTATTGGTAACTTATTTGCCCCCACCTTTAAACTATGGCCTTACAAATGATCTCTTTTGGCAGACCTAAATTAACTAATAATTGACATGGTCTGTCCACAACTTTGATCAACTCAGTAACTTACCTCAATAAATTTTTTCTGAATCTTAGAGGTTAAATATGTAAGTAATTTTATTAAATACTAATGTTTCAACATGTTTATACCTTTGCCATCAAGTGTATGTACATTAATATATTGCAAGTTCCTGTGTTGTTACTTCTTTTTGGTTAGAAACCCTTTTCCTTTAATCAGAACCTAATGTAATTGATGAGATATACATATGAATTCTTTCCTTCTGTTTAAGGTGTTATCTGCTTAATTGACTACATGTTTAAACGGTGTTTAACTTCTGTGTTATTTCCTTTAGTCCCTGTGTCTCAATTTCTAAATCCCCTGATGAAGCCCCCCTGTGGGCGAAACATGTCATTCTAACATCTTCACTAAGCTTTATTCACTTCTGGGACATTCAATACTAGGTATAACCTCAAGGATTGTGTTTTTATGAGTCACTAAGAAAGAATGTATTCTTTGCGTAGGTTTTAATACATTATTGATTGATATTGATAATAAAATTAAATAGTCTATCAACCAGTGCCTCCAAAAAGCCTTCTTTTCCTTCATTTCTTTCAACTGTACTTTTCTCTACCATGATTAGTTGAACTTTAGGCTTGGTAGTAATTTTGGTCTTCCTGGGGACTGCATTGGTTTTAATTCCCTTGTGTATCATTCTCTCTTCTATTTGTTCTCATTGTACTGTGCCTTCTAGTTGCTGTACTGACTGATCTTAGCCCTATTGTATACAAGCACGCTTCCACTTGCTGTCCAAACAAGTTGTCAATTAGCTGTCCAGCTCAGTTGCATACTCATTCTAACACACCTGATGGTTCAGGTTTTGCATAAAGAAGAGAAGGTTTGAAGCTGATTAGGTTTACCAAAATTGTTATCACAAATAGTGAACAGTTGTTCCCAATGTAGGATTTTCCTTTACCTACTGATCTGATGACATCTTAAAATGTTATTTCTTACAGTTGGCACCAGAATATATTAGGGGGGTGAATCTCCCCAGCGGGCAATAAAAACAGTCTAACGGTCAAAAAAAGGTTAATCCTTCCCTACTTTAAATTTACATTTTAAATTAATTTAAAGCCTTTATATTCACTTTGCATATTTTTTTAGTAATATAATTTTATATTTTGTTATACCATCCTAAAGTAAAGAAAGAAGAAATATTCTATAAGCCACCTAATGATGACCATGACAAAAGGCCAATTCTGGGAACTTTTGTGCAACAAGGGGACATGTAATAGGCCAATGGACTCATTTAATAAAGCTCTCTAAGACTGGAGAAGATTCTTTTAGGGGAACCTGGGTGATCCATCGATCCATCAATCCTCAAATGGAGCTGGTCCAGGATTGAAAATAGTTGCCAACTAATAGCAAATGATTTTCCAGGTTTGTTGGATCACACAGGTTCTCCCATGGTGGTCTATCTTATCCAGTCTTGGAAGGATTTAATATATCTGGTCCGTTAAGTCCACAAAGATATTGGCATATATAATCATAAGGTTACTACACTTTGTAAAATGTTTTTTTTTTTGTGCGCGTGGAATCTATGCATTGCATGTTCTTCTTTACCAGGAAAAAAACACTTCTACTAACTTAACTTCTCTCATTACTGTATAGAGCAAGGTGTATCATCCATCAAGTGTATCACTTTTGCAGATATATTATAAATCAGAGTTGATAAAAAATTACACTGTAATATAGTGCATTAACTATACCCATATCATAAAACACAGGAGGACCCAAAAACACAGGGGTGACAACACTGTGATGCTAAAGCATTTGGCAAATATGTATATATAGTTCTGGTGTAAAGACAGTTAGTACTCTGTAGAGGAAGTGCCTTTCAGATGGAGTTTTCGATAAAAATTTAGTGTATCTGAGATGCAACAGTTATACATTGTATTCCATCCGAGTTCCAGCTAAGGATGGATATATAAATACCACATATTCTGTTTTGTGTTAAAAATACATTTTCTTTATTTTCTAGGCACACAATATTGAGATATGTTCTTAATTTATATTTTTAGATGAATCATAAAATCTCTCACTAGCTTGATCTGGCCTTGAAATGTGAGTCATACGGTAGCCAGTTGATGGGAATGTGGTTGTTGATGCGGTAAATAAAATTTTGCTTTTAATCATAGAAAACTATCTAATATGTTTTTGAGGGGTTTAATATGCTTTCCTAAACATACAAAATAGAAAAGAAAAATATATTACAATACAATTATACTGTTTATAGTGTGTTTCTCTGTTTTTGATACTAACAAAACCACAATGACAAATAGCAGAAATAGCAATATAACCCCACAGATACAACACATTAGTCTACCGGGAGCATCTGGTTATGCCTAAACATTTTAAAACATTTAAAAGTCATTCCTAATTTTAAGTAATCTTACACCGCTCCTAAAAGTATTTCATTTAGGGCTCTATTTATAAAACAGGGAATCTGAAATTCCCTTAATCATTCTCTTGTGGGGATTAATTACTACCATTGAACCAAATTGACCTGGACGATTCCTACAAGGGAATCTTTAACAAAATGTCCAATTTCCTATTTAATAAATAGAGCCATTAGAGTGACTTTCCATCTACTGGAACCAAATTCCTTTGTCCCTCATTCCTTTTTTTATTACGTTGGTCTGATGTATCTATTTAAAAAATGTCCTGTTTAATAACAAAAGTGCACCAAAGCTTCAATTCAATCTCAAAATTATTGAAATTGTTGTTTTAGAAAGCACATATAATGTAAAAAAAAAAACAATGAAAAACTGTACTTGTGGGTTTAAGCTAACATTTTAGCATATAAAATAAATGTTAATGGTCCCCATTACCAGGCTGTGACATGGAGGTGACTATTGCCTACATTTGGGCTAAAACAAAATAATTTGGTGAAGCAGCATGGCTGATTGTAGCAATTATTAACCAGACAGAGTGCGACTGGACATCTCAGGCAAAAATATGACAAGTGTACAGAAGTCCCCCAATGTCATATGTCAATCTGGAACAACAGATTGATGAATGGTCAATTGCAATTAACCACTGTTTACTCCTACAGAAAAGAGAACAATGTGGTGCCGCTAATATTTTTCCCTCTCCCTTATTCATACAACAGAATGGCACTGGGTACAGTGGTAATTCACTCATCTGTCAGTGAAAATAATCACGAAAGATTGTTGCCAGCAACAGTCCTCTGATGTCTCTCTGAGACCGGAAAGTCATTTTTAAAGGTCACATTATAAAGGTCAAGAAAGTCTGGTCTAGATACATTTACAAGTAGGTGCAGTGTAATTTTTTTACTATTTTATCCTGAATTTTTAAAACATTATCATCTTTAGCTAGCGTTTTGTTTTTTTAATCTGGGTAGGAGGCTGTCTAATAATCAGATCTTGCATTACCATGGAAGTCCTGCTTTAACAGAGTTCTTTTAACCTGAAATCTGATTAAAGTGTTTGCCAGGGCTTATGCAACTCTTATCTAAATTATTCTTTTTGGCTATTTCTAAGGATGACATTCTTCCTATTCACCATCAATGTAAGAGGCATTCTTCCCACTTCCACATTAATATACTATGAGCTGTGGATTTAGTAATTATAGCAGGGGTTCCCTGAGGACCTGAAAGGATATTTGGTGGGATTTTTCTAGATTCATGTTTAAATGGCAGTAAATAATTCCCACCCTGAAATGTCTGAGGGATTGTCAGGTTACCTGTTTTATAAATAGAGCCCTATCAATGCATTATTTATCATTATTTCAATAGGAGGGGGATATGGACTGGTCAGTAAGTAGTGACGGTTTTAAGAGACAGAAGACAGGTAGGCAAGTTTGAAAAGATGGGTTTTAAGTGCTCTTTTAAATGGGCAGAAGGTAGGAGCAAGCCAAATAGGATGAGGATAGTATAGAAAAGTATACACAAGAATAGAAAAAAACAAAATATCCTGCTTTTTTGGACAGTATTCCCTTAATTTAGAATGAATTCTTCCCTGTGGAAGGTACATGGTTGTGGAGGGTACAATGGTGCATTTTTGTGTGTCATGTGTATAGATGGGTAAAGGGAGGGTCCCTTTGGGGGTTTACCCTATAGGTTAGAGTTCCTCAAAACACTGCACTATGCATGGCGTAATTTGGAATGGTATATATAGCAGAAGGGCCCCGCTTGCTAGAAAGATACCTATCCACGTCTTGATCCTGGAAATGCTTAACCTGTGTAATTTATCAATAGGGTGAATAGTACAAGGAAACTCCTTTCTATTAAATAAAAGATGGATGAATTCTTATGTATGTATATTTGGTTTGGCCAAATCTTTTTGAGGCTATTCTCACAGGCAAAAATTTACTTGAAAATGGACAAAAATCATGTTTTTTTTTTTTAGATATAATGTTGAAATGTAAATCTCGATAGGTAGACAGGAAAAATTTGGGTGAATGTTAGCTAAATCAGCTGGCCAAAGATTTAAAACACATTCCTTAATTTTATAGGATAATGCTACTCTTTTCTGCCATCATGTGGTGATTTTGGGGTAATTACCTAAATTGTTTGCATACATAATCCTATCTTTTGTCTTTTTTCTTTCTTTTTAAACAAGGTTTGTTCAGCAATTCAATTCAGTTTACATTTTTACAAATTCTACCATGCCTAATATATACTAGGCATGGTAGAATTTGTAAAAATTTAAACTGATTTGAAAAACGTTCACTCAAAAATTGAATTCAACCAAAATGTGATTGCATTAAAAGGGCAAAATATGTTTAATAAACCCTTTTAGGCTGAATTACAGTAGAATGACAGATACGGTAAAAATGTCCAAAAACAATTAAGTAAAATTATGTTAGAGTCAAGATTTGCAACTTACAAATTCAGTGAAGCATAATACAGTAATGTAGGACTTCATGAGGTGAATTTATTCAGTCAAATTATTCAGGTAGAATTTCAGTAGATTCAGGTAGTAAAATGATTCTACTAGGTAAAAATTCTTCTTGGATCTCTTTGAAGTCTTCCTGAATGTCTTACAGTGTACAGCGCATTTACTCAGTGAAATTTGGGCCTTTTCAAGTAGAATTCTGGTAGAATCAGACCTTGTGACACACCTTACAGCAATGCCCGGCCATGTATGTTGCATATACACAGGTGGGACCTATCTCATTGCTTGCTGTAGGAATGGGGAGAGAAGCCTTCTGATTGGCTGCCAATGTAAAATTTCCTTTAAAATTTGAATTATTCTGTTTCAAAAATGTTATTTTAAATTTAAAAAAGAAATAAAAGGAAACATCAAATACAAACAAACACCAAAATTTACGTGAAATATTAAAAACAGTGTTTTCATTGTCAGACAACCTCTGGAACCCAGGAAAAGATCTTCCAAAATAAACCCTAAGGTCAGTCCCATGGTGGGTCCATAACTCAGAGGGTAATTCAACCCCTTCAAATGATACCCATGGGCTGAGGTTTCATACCATGTTCCAGATGTAATATAACTTGTGGCAACACCGCTGTGAGGTTTAGAACAAAGACTGAAAAAAAGAACACAAAACAAGATAAGAAGCGTGGAGATCAGAGCTGCCATAGGCATGCATGGGCAAGGATGTACCAAGAGCTAAGTGGGACTAGTGGGGTGGAAAGCACGAGGGGTAAAAGTGAAGAAAGAAAATAAAAACGGATGGGGAAACAAAGACAGTGGGAAGGGTAAGAGGGACAGAGCGCCAGGTACTGGCCATACTGAGGGGGTCACACTGAACTGTTAGAATGAAAAAAGAATGTCACAATGTAAGTATGAAAGTTACCTGGAAGATGATGAATAACCCAGGGAGCCCATGTGCACATAAAGGTATCCCTTGTGTCCCGCAGTATGGCAAAAACCAATGTTTCATAGCAGATTCAAATTGAAACCGAAGATTCCAGTCTGTTGCATCTGTTACATGAACCAGAAAGAATAAATATTTAGGAAAATAATTGTTTATACATACGGCTTCCCGTTACCTCTACTTTTTCATATTGTTGGCTTTTAATAACAAATGCAGCAATGTGCAGGGTTGGTGAAATGTTAATGCAATATAAGACTATTGGTAGTCAATGGTAAATTTTCACCAGAGTTCTATATACATCAGGCCAAAAAGGACAACTGGAGAGGAAATACTGACCGTGGGATCTGGTTCAGCAGAGCCAATTGAGTGTATGTACATTTGGGGGCCAAAAAAGTATTTTAAATATATTTAGAGCCCAAACTTTTTTTTGATATTTTTTATAGAATGGAGAAATTGCTATTGCTGTTAGTGTCCCCACTGTGTGAATTCATCATCTCTATTTGTCCGAGCGTTGCCACCATTTCTAGAACAAAATATTAGCTTTATGGTCCTCTTTGCATGATTAGCATTGTAATACAAGTTTGTTCTAATCCAGCCTTTATATGGTGTGCAATACTTTAGCATGCATGCCACTGAAGTATGCAGTGTGCGCGATTCCTTTTTGGTCTTTTAGGAAGAATTCTGCTCTAGTGATTGATAGTAAATGATATTGCTACCAAAAGCAATGCATTCCAATGTGCATTTAGGAAATACCTGTATTAGAACACAAACCATCACAAAACATGCTGAGTGCTGAAAAGAAAAATGTGATGCAGCCCCTTAACTTTGTATGGCTGGCATGGAACAATACACAAGACTTTTAAAGAGCAGCCCCCACTCTCTGGAATGGTCTTTCTCGCCCTATTCGGTTTGCTCCTACTTTCTGCTCATTTAAAGAGCACTCAAACCCCATTTTTTCAAAATTGCCTACCCATCTTCTTTCTTCTGTCTCCTAAAACCTTCACTACTTCCCCTCACTACATACCCCCCCCCCCCCCCACCCCCCCCCCCCCCCCATCCCTCACCTCCTAGATTGTAAGCTCTTTGGGGAAGGATCCTCGCCTCCTCCTGTGTCACTGTCTGTATTCGTCTGTCATTTGCAACCCAATTATTATTATTATTATTATTATTATTATTATTAAAACTAATAATAATAAATGTTGTTTTGCTTAAAAACATTAAAATGGTCCTGAGAAGGGATTCCCCTCACTGTTATATTCACAAGTCTGACTACTGTTTAATGTTTAGGAGCTCTGTTGTCACTATTATTTTAATTTATCCTGGTAGCTTGTATAACTTGAATACATAAAACAACTAATGTCTGGCACTTGCCAGAACTAATGATGGCGCCTCTCCACTTCCGCCCATTTTGACGTCCCACGTCGCCCATCCTGGCACACGTAGGTGTGCGCCTGGTTTTGCGTTTCGGGCCTCGTTTTCGTGTCTCAGGTTCTATTGCTGCTGAATGTGATAGATACAGTCGATACCGCTCTCCTTATTCCGGGCTTATATGGAGTATTTGTGTACACAATAGGTGAGTATTGGGGAGTCTCCTCAGCTCGTTACTGCTTCAGAGAAACAAGCTGTGTATGCTAGGCGAGCCCCAGGCTTTGCGGCCTTCTGTATCATGGCGCTGAATGCTGCTCTGTGTAGAGTTGTGTCTGAATGGAGACGTGTTGGGACAGAACGTTTCACACCATTGTGTATCGTAGCTGCTCTTGTTTTGGTTTGTATGGACTATCCCGGGTGTAATGTGGGCAATGTATTCCCTGCAATGCTGCTTGTATGGAAATCATTCACAATAGTGGCAGTGAGCTGTGCCTCATACAGGGACACATGGGCCCTGCTGATTCCAGCATGATTGCACATAATATTATTATTATTATTATTAGACTGTTATTTGTCCAATTGTCCTGGATGTTGGTAATGTGTAGATTAGGAGCTGTTATGCAGATCAGTACACATAAATGACATCTTTTATCATACCTAGTGCAGGACACAGACTTCTAAATTTACAATCCAAAGTGTGGATCTTATAAGCAGGTACCTATCATTATCATAAGGTGAGGGAAGCGAGGGCAACCTACCTATATATACCTATATAAACATACGTGTGACAGAGGAATGGATCACAGATCTCATGTGCTGATCCTATGTTACTAGGTGTGACATGAGTTATCCGTAAGATCACAGCTATAGATATAACTGCAAGGATTTCCAGCTAATGAATATTGGTTGCTGTGAGCTACGAAAGGGGCTGCACAGTGGCTCAGTGGTTAGCACTGGCTCATGCAGCGCTGGGTCCCATGGGGGTTTGATTCTCAGCCAGGACACTTCAGTGTTCTCCCCGGCCCATTTTAGTCGGGTTAATCACATTTCACCAACCCCCCAGCTGTTTTTGGGTGGTTACTAAGGAGTTTGGTCACTATACAGGGGCTGCTACCCGCCTACAATTTATTCCTATCTGGCTTTTAGAATCTTCTGCATTAAACATCTGCATTAAGTTTGCAGGTTCTCCCTGTTTGTGTGGGTTTCCTCTGGGTACTTCGGCTTCCTCCCACATTCCAAAAACATACAGTTAGGATAAAGGGGAAGTAAACTCAAACCTCACATCAAACAAAAAAATACACTTACGTCCAAACGCAGAGCAGTTGATGGGTGCGGTGGTTTCTTCCATCGGGTCCTGGCATCTGTCTCTCAGCCGGCGAGCCGGGCGCTGCAATCTTCCCCTCTTCTTCCTGGTTCTTCTTCCTAAGCCACCAGACACAGGCGCGAGATTGGGTGATGTAGATTGAAAAATAACTTGCTGATCTCACTGCGCATGTGTGAGATCGGCAATTTTTCCCTTTTGATGAAAGTGCACCTTCTGCGCAGAATTCTGCGAGATGATCAGTCATGCGCAGAAGGAGCACCCAAGAGTGTCCCAGGATGTGTGATGTAGGTATCCTGACGTAGGCTTTGTGCTCCCATTCATTGCGATCGAGAATAAAAGAGGCGGTGCTGCATTTTTGTTTTTGTTTATTTATTTATATATATATATATAGTTGTTGCACCCCAAAAATGGCCTTAGACTGTGGTAATGACAAATGACTATGTAAGGACATTAAATTGTGAGCCCCTTTGAGGCACTATAGACTTTATATAGTGCTGCCAAATATGTGGGCACTATGTAAATACAAGTAAATAAATAACACTGTGACCAGCCTTGCCCTTTTACAATGTAGCAAGCAAAGTTGAAATGTAGCCTATTTTTTAATTGAATATTTAGATTCACATAATCATGCTGCACTTTGACATCATTATTTTGTTGCTGTAGTCTGATTGTAAACAATTTGTGATCCAGCCTGTGACTCCCCCAACCTGTGTGTGAAATCACAGCATTATTGTCATCCTGCACAGTGCAATGTCATCCGCTCACTTCCCTACATTTCCGATGAGCCTGCCCAGAGAAATAGTTCTCATAGGATATGGGGCTCCAAAATGCATGTAGTTGCAGAAAGTAGGGCTTCGTACACACGTGCAATGGTTCTTGTGTGCCGATATCGGACGAGAATCTTGCGTGTGTAGAGGGCTCATCGTCCAAACGACAATAATGGCGGATCCACGGACGATGGAGGGCTAAGGATCGTAATGGAAGTGAAAGGGGAGAGAGCGCAGTGGGGTGCTGCTCTATTGTTCTCCCCCCTACCTTCTCCATGGAGCAGAGCGGTGCTGTATGTACATGGCTCCTTCATGCATCCTGCAGTCATTTGTCATTGGAAAGGATCTTTCACAATTATTGCATGTTTACCTAGCCTAACTCCTAAAGACCAAGGGGTATTGTTGTCGCTCTGTTGATATTACATCAGATGTATGCTAAGGTTAGTCTTGATGGAAGGTTTATGTAATTATTATTTGTACCTAGCATTGTGTTTCCAGGACCCATATGAAAGGAATGTGCCTAATGTAAATATTTAAGGGCATTGCCAGCAGATGGCAGGGACCAGTGGTTTGTATGGTACTAAGTACTGTGTCGATAACACATTGATGACAGAAGCTATTCTACAGTTGGCCATTCCTTGTAAGAGTATAAAGATAGAAATATAGAGGCTACCTTGTGGGTGTTTCTAATGCGTGGTCCAGAGCTGTTTGTCCTCGGTTTTAACACCTCGTTTCTGATGGCAGGTATGCACATTATTGTTCCTGGTCATTGGCTTGAAAAAAAGTGAAAGAATGTTAAAGATGTCAGATTTAACATTCACAGCCCTCCTAATTCATGACTGGTTCCTTTATTTGGCTCTGCAACTAAGAATATATTTGTGTTCATTGTCTTCTGGTATTTTTATGTCATGTCTATTCACAGTTCTTTTTATTTTTTAGGTGGAAGGTCAGAACCATGTCCTTATACGACGATTTAGGGGTTGAGACCAGTGATTCAAAAACAGAAGGATGGTCGAAAAATTTCAAACTCTTGCAGTCCCAATTGCAAGTCAAAAAGGCAGCTCTAACACAAGCAAAGGTAACCAGCTGTCTGCAGTGCTTATATATCAGATTCCAAATCTGTTACTGTCTCTCCTTGTTCACTCAGCTCCTAAACTGACTTTTTGTGTCATGTGGAAATGGATAGTGACAGTAGAGCAGACTTACATCTGGGATTAGTGCACTGAACATACATATCCTCATATTAGAAGTCATCTTTACCATGTAACACCTTAGAAATGTTCTCATCTTTCAGATTCACAAAATTACATCTCATCTGTTACCCTGTAGCCACCAAGTAGACAAATTTCAGTTCTTCCAAGGCCAAAAATGTTCTGTTAGCTTTTTGTGGTGTAACATATAATGATTGAGGCACCTTTCTGATATTTTTATGAATAAATGATTTTATGTATTTTTTTTTGGTTGGTCGTAAACTGCCATCTTCATAATTACATTGTGGTTTGTACTGCTAGTTGACGGTTTTTCAACAGATCAGGAAATACTTATCTGCATATTTGCAGAGACCTTAGACTCAATGTGTCTGATTTATTAAAGATCTGCAAGGCTGGGGAGAATACACTTTCATCAGTGAAGCTGGGTGATCCAACAAGCCTGAAATGGATCTGGTCCAGGATTTAAAACACTTGCTAGCAAATGAGTTTGAAGAATCCATTTCAGGTTTGCTAGATCACCCAGCTTTACTGATGAAAGTGTATCCTCCAGCCCTGAAGAGCTTTATTAAATTGGGGCCAATATACTGAAGTAGGAGGGTCAATGCTGCAACCAACAACATCCTTGTTTCTCTAATGACAGGTGATTGTTAAAGCCATATGTGTACTTTAGTAATGTGGCCAGTTTGATGGCATTTCTTTGTGCTTTTGTATCTTTAGTAATGAGATACCTATGTTTTTACCTAAAAGATTCACGAGATCCCTTCACCACAAATTTTTCACTTTTAAAGGTGAAGGCCACATGAGGTATTTTACCCTTTCGGGTGTGCAGAATACTTGCTCCCCTGCTGTAAACAGTAGTTCCAGCATGAATGTGACTTTTGCAGCCCATTCAACTGGTTACATATTTGCTGTGATCAGGAACAAGCAAAGCAGAGGCATATCAACAAATCAGGCAGGTTTTAAACCATGATCATTGCGTAAAGTTGACAAATTGGTGAGGTGCCACTTTAAATACTGAAGCAGAAATGTAATATGGGTGTCAGAAGTTTTTTTTATTTGGAAGATAAAAAATACATCTGGCATTTCCATAAGGTAAAACAGTAAATTGTGTCCGACTTCCTTTATTTTCATCAGAAATGCTGAATTTGGGTGAATGTGTATATTTACTTTTTTTTTTAATTAATATTATTTTTTACTTATTAATTAATTAATTATTAATTATTTCTTTTTCAGACTCAAAGAACGAAACAGAGCACAGTACTGGCCCCTGTGATTGACCTTAAGAGAGCCAGTGCTGATGACCGACAAATTGTTGATACTCCACCCCATGTGGCCGCTGGAATAAAGGTACCATAATTGCTGTTATTTGTGAAAACTGATTACTTTTGTAAAATCTATAAAAAAAAATGACGTCAACGGTTTTAAGCTCTAGGTTAAAATGCTGGACTGTTCATAGGGGTTCCAAGAGCTTGGCAAAAATTTCCCATTTTGTCCTTAACCCTGTAGAATAAAAAGTTTCTGTGTCCAACTATTTTTACTTCTGGCATGATTAATATATGTTGTGTATTATATAGGTGTCGATAGTATTAAGGTGTAGGATCCGCTCTACGGATTTGCAGCATATCCAGATTTGCAGATATTTTTATATCTATCAAGTTTGTTTTACTTACATGTATATATCTTGTTTTGTTTTGTAGGAACCAATTCCAAGTGGGTTCTCTACTGGAGATGTGTTAGTTCCTTTGGCAGATGAGTAAGACCCCATGTACCCTAATGAATATGAAAAGGTGGTTAAACGACAGCGTGAGGAGAGACAGCGACAACGTGAAATGGAAAGGCAAAAAGAAACTGAGGAGCGAGAAAAGTATGTTCATTTATGTACTCCTCTCCTCCTAGTTTTTCTCCCAATAATTCAGTTTTGTTTTCTTTTTTAAACTAGGAACATGGGGCCTGATTTAATAAAGGTCCAGGGTGATCCAAAAAAACTGGAATGGATCTGGTCCAGGATTAAAAACCTTTGCTAACAAATAGCACATTACTTTTAGGAAATCTATTTCAAGTTTGCTGGATCACCCAGCTTTACTGTTGAAAGTGTATTCTCAGTCTTGGAGAGCTTTAATAAATTAGGCTCATCGTTCGAGAGTGCAGATTAAGCAGGGTGTGTAGAGGTTCTTCAGGTTGTTCTGTGCTCACCAAAACAGCAGAGAATGTTAGTGTTAGGTTTCACTTTCACAAAGTTGTGTACACCTTACCTTGGTGTGACAAGCTCATGGCTCACTACGGCAGGCATGTACAGTAATGCTGGCTGTCCACTAGATGGTGCTCAGTTAATAAGAAATACGCAGTGGACACAAGAAACCTCATAGTTCAACTTCAGTTCATATTATCCTTTCACCTGTAAAATTTAACACTCTAACAAGCAGCATACTTATACCTCCTTTCTCCAGTTTTGTTTGGTATTTCAGCGAATGTCCTGGAAATAACTGATTGCCAAGTAATGTACAATGTGTCAAGGAGAGGGGGGGTGGAGGGCTTTGTAGGGGGTAAAAAACACAATGATGAAGAGTGGAAAGGTCATCTCATTGTATTGACGATTTTTTTATTAATATTTATTTATATTTTGTATAACAAAGTGACTTGCTTTTATGCATTTACTGCAGAATGTCTAATGACAGAAGCTGCTGGATTACACGACTCAGACTGGTTATAGTCATAAATAAAACATCAGCTAAGCAGCTTGTCGATGAGAGGGATTCGTTTTAATACCAGTAATCTTTGTGTGTTCAGTTAGCTTGTGCATGCTTAAGCCAGCTGATTGAGCTGCAAGGTCATTCATTTCCTGCGGGTAGGGGTTTTCATTTAGCACTATGAACTATCTAAATATGGATGAAGTAATTAGCCTTTATTTTATAAATAAATTACCCTAATTTCTTAAAGGACTCCTTTAAGAAAGGATGCATGGCACAGTCCCAAGAAACTTGTCTCCGGACCACAGACCTTTCAGCTAAGGAGGATGAAGACATTAACTCTGTTGTTGGGGGGTCAGTTAGTAGGAGATGTTGTTCCTTTGCTCATTTAAGAAGAAGCAACAAAGTCTTATGTAGGCTTAAGAAATATCAAAATACCATGAAATACCATGCTTTTGAGATCCCCCTCCCCTAGGCCACTTGTCTGGCTATATTAGGACCTAGTTAGTAAACAACTTCTGCTATTTATCCTTTTCACAGATAAGATATAGGGTAAGAGGAAGATCTATATTGATAATTTCCTCAGAATTACCCTAAACGTCTCATATTATAGCACAACATATATCTCCAGCACAACATGTTATCTATAATGATAGAGTTATCATATATAGAGTTATCAATATCACTGCTGATCACATAGTATACCTAAATTAAGTCTTTGTATGTTTCAAAATGGCTATACAATAATTCTTATGCCTTTTCTTGGACAATTAACTTGTTTGTGGTCAGTTCCATTTTTAAAAGTCTAGAGAATA
Organism: Pyxicephalus adspersus; assembly: GCF_032062135.1. Classification (NCBI taxonomy): domain Eukaryota; kingdom Metazoa; phylum Chordata; class Amphibia; order Anura; family Pyxicephalidae; genus Pyxicephalus; species Pyxicephalus adspersus. Next base: position 112,721,580 of record NC_092859.1, read on the forward strand.
TTTGTGCTTTTATTCTTAAGGAGGCGTAAGGATCGCCATGAAGCTAGTGGATTTTCCCGTAGACCTGACCCTGAATCTGATGAGGAGGAAGATTATGAAAGAGAAAGGCGTAAGAGAAGTAAGTGTGTGTCCTTAATTGTATTTCAGTCATGTAGACTTGGCATCATATGTGTGGGCATTACATTTTTCGGAAGCTACAGTTACCTGGTCAACCCCTTATTACCATCCATAATCTGCCTGCATTGCAAAGAAAAGCACAGGGAAGCGGTAATGATGTCACTGGGTTAACAATAAGTTATGTAATAATAAAGAAAGTTTTATTTTTCCAGTTGAAGGTGCTAGATGTACTACAGACCCCCAAAATGTTAAAATATAAAGGACATGTTAACTACATCCAGTCTTGCTGCCGCAGTCATCTGTTACTTGCTGTTAGTAAAGCAGCTATTTTGGCTGGTACTGTGAAAAAAAATCACTGTCATTGTTTATGAACCCCATTTCGATGTATAAAGGTAAAAAAAATAACACTATTGTGACTTTTGTATGCAGTGCTTCATCTGCATATCAAAGTGATGAGCTTTGACCTGCACTTTGTCAATTGGACTAACATGTAAGTAGTGTTCTGATCAGCTGGGTGCACCACCTGGCACTTTCAGTATCTACCTGACTCTTTTTTGAGGGTTACTGGTAAAGGACTAATAGATTCTCTTTTTCAACTGCTAGGCATTGGGAGTGCATTCAGTAAAAGCTGAAAGTCTATGAAAGTCATTTGAGTGGTATGCCGTCCTCCGCTATATAGATTTCTCAAACCGCCCTTAAACCTAAAGTGATAATGAGTGCTTTGTGATAGTTGAGGACTAGTTGACAGCAGAGAACTGCAATGCTCCCTCTGTCAAAGACCACCTTTCGCAACCTAAAGCAGCCTAACATTTAAAGTAAAAAAAAAAAATAAAAAATAAAATCCTGCACAGAAATGTATACAATATTCTGGCCCATATCAGTTCTACATTGGTGAGAGCTAACCTGATTATTATTTTTATTAGTATATTGATGATGAAAGGAACCTTATCATATTTAGTTTGAATGTTCTCCTATATCTGAAAGGTACAGAGATCTAACCGGCATTGATCTAATAACAGGTTTGGCCTGCTCATGGACACACAGTTACTCTGTTTCAGTTTTGAGTATTTATAGTACATAACTGCTGGTCCACGTGAAAATGGTGGGTCCCCCAGCGGGTTCAGGAGAAGGACCCCGCTTGGGGGGGGGGGGGGGGCACTGGCCACAACGGCGCACCATGTCTCCCATATGGTTTGCAGGCTCAAGGAGGTGGGGGTTGTGTCTCCGGGCAGACCTGTGATGGGATAGTGGGCGGGTTCTGGCATCATAATGTTACTCTGGGGGAAATTTCTTCCCATTTGAGTGACACGCAGCTCCCCGCACTGTCTGGAGCCTGTAAATTTAGTGGTCTCTGGGTCTGAAAAGGTTGGTGACCACTGATATAGTCCATTTTATGCATTAATTAGAATGGAAAAATATTTTTGTTTTCATCAGCATTCTTTACTGAAGTTTGCCACACATTATTTACTTTCTCAAGTACCATTTTATGTGATACTATTTCTAGTGACTTAATGTGAAGGTTTTTATATGATTTTCTATATTGTGATTTATAGAATATCAATAAATCACAATTTGCGTGTTGAATTTAGCGCAGCCATCAATCTTACTTTATCTTTATTACTTTGTTGTGGCATGGGCCAATGGCAAACTCCAGACCAAATTCTTTAAAATTCAAGGACAATAGTGCCCCAAAAATACATGCATTTGTAAATTAAATGATAAAAATCCTTTAAATATTTAAGCTTGTGTGCATGGAAAATAAGAATTATATGGGCATAGACTGCATTTTGTAGTTTCAAGATCTCTGTTTTCCAAATTTGTTATGTGTATCAGTAAATACAGTAACTCTTTTTCAATATTTTTGTCACTGTTGATTTGGAGATCTGCATACATTTGCACTTTGGAAGAAAGGAAAACTTTATTACAAACAATTATTTGTTTAAATGTCCTAAGCCTGGCTTTACATGCTGCTCTATTTTTTTACTTTATGCTCCATAAACAGAACATTTATTTAAAAATATAATGAGGCAATTGCTTTAAATGCTTTAAATGCATTAAACTTATTTTGTTTGTTTTTTTAACACAGCCATGGGGGGTGCCGCTATTGCACCACCTACATCTCTTATGGAGAAGGACCGGGAATGTGAGTAAAATAAAGTTGTGGCAAGTTTACAAGTCCTGCTTTTATTGTTGAATATGTTTCCTGATATCAGATTACGTGCTTGTTTTTTAAACCATCACAGAGACAAAAGCAAAATAAGTCAAAAAAATTGACATTTTACTTTCCATTTTATCTTAAAACCTTAGAGTTGTAATTGTAAATTGTATATTCTAAGAAACCAGAACCTGTTTTTTCCATGCATTTTGTAATTTATTTTGTTTTTATTCTCTTTTTCATCTAGCTATAGTGCCAGCATATGATGAGGAGCCAAGACCTCGACCACCCATGCCCAAGGCTGCTATTCCTCCCCCTATTTATGATGAACCAGAACGACCGCGGTCTCCAACTGGGCCTAGTAATTCATTTTTGGCAAACATGGGGTAAGATTTTTGACTGGACATTCCTGCTTACTTTTTTCTTATTACTAATTAAGTAGCCATTTAGTTTGGGTTTCTTTTCACACAGATAATTAATTAAGAAAAAAAAAAACAAGACTTAAAAATTGTCTGTAATTCTTTATATTAAAGAGATTCTATATGCACAGCTAAATTATGCTTAGGATTGGTCTTGCACACACTCTTTTTGAAGGGTAGCATCAGATTTGAACTTGGCTGGCCTTGTCCTCCATAAGAGATCAAGTATGATGGTTTAAGTTTCAATATGTTAATGTATGAATCCATAGTAATGTGATTGTAATGTAGCATCCAGCTTTAATGGGATTTCTAGTATGAAAACATGCAATTGCTAAGTGATTTAAACTTCTCCCCTTACAACCCCTGTACTCTTATTTCCAAATTTAAAGATCCTTGGTACCCACCTTAGGGCCCCAAAGCCCCTGCAAAGCTTATAAATCATAGTATTCCATAGTTGATGCACAAACGGGAAAGCATTGATCAGTAAAGGGGCTGCAAGCATCAAATCTGTAGCAGTTTCATGTGACATTATTTCTTTTCCCTGATAAAAACAGGAAGTTTAGAGAAGTTAAACATTTTTCTTGGTGCCCAACTCTTTTTGTGTCTTTTCTTATTACAGGGGAACTGTAGCTCACAAAATCATGCAGAAGTATGGCTTTCGGGAAGGTCAGGGCTTGGGAAAACATGAACAGGGTCTCAGTACTGCATTGTCAGTTGAGAAAACCAGCAAGAGAGGAGGCAAAATTATTGTTGGGGATGTAGCAGACAAAGGTTTGTTTTATTATTATTTTTGTCTTTCTTTTTTTTAATATACGATGGGATATGGGAGTTTTCCTAAAATGCTTAATATTTATTTTGCTATATGTAAATGTACGTGTCTGTTAAGATTAAAGTTTTTTTTAAAGTAGTAAGGGATATATAAGTGCACCTCTATGCTGTCTGCTTTTTCTGGCAAGTAAGCATTCTGGGTAAATAATCAGGTGTAGTAAACAGAAAAAAGTATTTTTACTGGCTTTTCAGCGCCGCCACTATAGAAATAAAAAGAAATGCATGAGCAGTGCATGCTGGGATAGTTAATTTATGTACAACCCTACCCACCACACTGCCTACAGTTTTGCCAAGTCATCTGCTGGCTGCAGAGAGTGGAGGAGGAGGGGTGGACAGGGTGAGGTGATGATCAGCGCTGCTCCTCAGATATCTGATTAGGAGGGTGGCCAAGGTCATTTGATCAGCGCTGAGTGAAGAAGCTGGTGAGGAAGCAAGTTAGAGCATAGATAGTATATTTATTAACAAGGAAGTGGTAAGTCAGGTGATCAGCACTGTTCCCTGTGAAGTTTTCTGCTAACAAGCAACATGGCTGCAGGGTGAGGGAGGAAGTACAGTTTTTGTCCTTTGTGAATCTTCTGCTTAAAACAGTAATAACTGCTTTCAGCAGAGAAGAGCAATATATGTCAGTTGGACTATTAAAAATGATTATTATAGTAAGAAATATTAGTATTGCCATGTGTATGTACTGTAAGATTACGTTTGAAAGATTAATCATTGCATTCCTGCCCTACAGTTGAATCTGCAAAGAAAGCTGACCCTAACCCTCTAACAGAAATACTAAAGTGTCCAACAAAGGTGGTTTTATTACGGGTAAGGATGTGCTTTTTTGAAATTGGTTAGAACTCGCTTGTTGGGTAACTGGCTTTTGTAAATTTAATTTGGGCATTCAATTTTTCCCCCCAGAATATGGTGGGTGCAGGGGAAGTGGATGAAGATCTGGAAGCTGAAACAAAGGAAGAATGTGAAAAATATGGCAAAGTTGGAAAGTGTGTTATTTTTGAGGTCAGTATAGTGAGCAGCTTATAACAAGGTTTGCTTTGTTTCAATTTAAAGTCACATTTCAGCATAAAGGTTCCACTTCCTGCAATGAGCAAAAAAAACTGCTTTTATCAAACATTATATCACAGCCTAAGCAATGACAAAATGCTTTTTGGCTCTCAGGTCCAGAATAGGATGGCTTATTTTTTTTTTTTTTTTTATCCATCTGGACAATGGTATGGAAAGTAATCTACGTTAAGACTAATGAGATTAAAATGATGTAATGTTTGAGATTGTGATTAGCTCTTTTTTTTCTCAATACAATGCTAAGTATCTTGTTTAAGGATTAATTCATCTTGCGGGTTCATTTTCCTTCTTCATAATTCTAATCTTACCTCATAGCCTTTGCTATGATGTGGACATACATTTTCTTCATTTGTCATTTACACAGTGGATACAGCTGTATTTTCCTAAATTTTTACAAAAAGGATTTGATAAGGTCGATAAGCCCCATTTTTCTTTCTTTAAATACAGTGTGTAGTTGCTCCTGGTGACATCCCTCATAGAAGATGAATAGGAGAAGAAATGAGTAGTGCAAGTACCGCTCACTCACTCTGTCAAATGTGTAGACAATGGTTCTTTAAGAACCAGTGCTGTAGTGCGAATGGCCAAGCGGCTGGCAAAGTGCCAGCTTAAGGAAGGCCGCATAGGATCACTTGATCCTAAATCGGGTATGGACCTGCCCTTATTGCTATCATAGGGGAATGTTTACAGGTTTATCCTGTAATATTTGTGGAGTAATAAAAAACAAGTTACATACAAGCAAAAACTGATATACTTTAAAAGAGGTTACTGATATTCCCTTTAGTGTAGTACACACTAAAAATTACACTTGTTAAAAAATAATTCAGCAGGAATGTGTTCTGTACTGTGCAATGTGAAATGAAAATATGCCTCAAGTAACAGTGCAATGATTTTGTTCAAAGTTCTATACCTATAAGAAGCAAAGATCTACAGTATTTGGTATTACTGATATAGACATACAGTAATATATCTTTTTTTCTTATATTTGTTTTTGATTACTTTATTTGCAGAACTGAAGATGTAGTTTATTTACTTTTGTGATGTATTAGTTTGTTTTGGTAAATTTGTTTTTCTTGCTTCTTTGCTTCATATTGTGGAATATCTAGCTTTCTAACATACAGCAAGTATTGTTCTTGCTATTGTTCTTTACTCTGTAATAACTTGACATTTAATAGTGATTCCTCCCTTTTTTTAACAAAAATGTTCAGCAGGGGGAGATGTGCAAAACTATTATTGTGAAAAGCACCATGTTTGTTTGTTTGTTTGTTTTTCTAATAGTAGTATGTTGTTGACCTGTCAGAGAATCAGCATTTTTGTTGCTCTGACAAATCAAATCTAAAACAACAATGTAGTTACTGCATGCAATACCTTTAAAAAGATTTTTATATATATAAATTCTCACTTTCAGTTTGTGAAACGGTATTGATGTGCTCATTCGTTGCTCTCTGGCTTTTAACTAAGATAGCGTATTTAGAGCAGATAGACAGTTGTTTAGCAATTATGTTGTTTTGTCTCTAGATCCCTGGTGCTCCAGATGATGAGGCAGTGCGGATATTTTTGGAATTTGAACGAGTAGAATCAGCTATAAAAGGTAAATTGTATATTTTGTGCTAGGCCTCATAATTTGTTTCTGTGGGGGGGATAGTACACATCTGGGTAAGAGCTTTGCATAGTAATTATAAACCCAGTTATCACCTAGATGCTGCTGGCTTTGCAAGAATGTTTTACTTTAATTATATGATGTGAAACTGCTTAAGTGTTGAAGTGTGACCAAAAAAAAAACAAAAGTCCCCCCCCCCCCCACCTTTTTACATTTTAAGAAGAACCCATAGATTCACACTTTATTCCTTCATAAAATAATAATTTGATTTGTATTTGAATTATAAAAACTGACATTAGAATCACTTTGTAAACTGATAACCTTTAAAATGACTCTGTAGCTGATAATGAACATGGACCGCTGGGGATCAGAGGCTGCTGGTTTTAAGGCAAATCATTTACTAAACATGAATTGGTAAAAAAAGGATTATTTAATAGTGATGACATAAAAGCCATGCTAAGTCTTTCAGTAATGTAGTTCTCACAATCATCAGCATTCTTGAATCTCCCTAACCTGACGGAGCTGCAATTGCAGAACTTCACACACACACCCCCCGAATATACCTTTTATACAAAAATCTTTGTAGTAATGCAAAACTTTTTGGATGTATTTCCCTTTTATGAAATCATCACTACAGAGATTTTCTTGTATTTCAGCTGTTGTGGACCTGAATGGAAGATATTTTGGTGGCCGCATCGTCAAGGCATGCTTTTACAACCTAGACAAATTCCGAACGCTGGATCTTGGAGAATAGTATCGGGCCTCTTCCGAATGCAGCGTGTCTCCTTTGCTGTATATGGAAAAATTTTTGAATTTATCACGTTTATTGTGATGAGCATTTTTTCTTTTGTTATATAGTATAAAGAACAGTTTCTTGTTTTATAGGGTAAAGAACATTTAAAAAAAAAATATTGTTGTTTCTTTGATGGGGATTTTCTTCCCTTCATCTAAACAATGTGTGTATGAATGTCCAAGAGTAAATGGAAAATTTCTTACAGTTTCATCAGACTTTTCACATCCAAGCTATTTCTATTACAGTCCCGTTCCAGTGGCTCTTCAAGGCTCTTTGTTTTTGCTTTGTTTTTTTTACACCATTTTAGAAAACTGATGTAATTATGTGACATTAGTTAAAATACTGTAAACGTTGATGTAATTAAAATACAGTGATCTTTTTACTTTGGAATGACTCCACTTAATTGTGAATGTAGCCATTTGCTATGGATATGTAAACCTGAAACACAAGATTGTTTAATTTATGCAGTGATTAGATCTTTAGACAATTAGGGTTAATGCAACCTAACTATTATGTAGTTGCCTAATCCAAACCTGTCGGGTACCTCCGGGTCTGCAATTTAGGTTCTTCCTCAGCATGAATACTTGTAAGGCTATAATGCTAACGCTGGGCACACACGTTCAATAACTGAAAGACTGAAAAATGTATGAACGAGTGCTGTACATACTGCTCTATGGAGAGGGGAGAATGACGGAGCTGCGCTCTCTCCCCTTCACGTTGGGCAAGCGATGTACACATCCCAGATTTGTGTCTAATACTAGCCCTGAGTTGATTATCAGACGAGTCATCTGACATGCGTACGTAGCCTTAGTTGCTGTGAATTACACATAGATCCTGCGGGCTCTGAAGCCTAGCCGCAATCATTTTACTGTCCTCGAAGAGTCACTGAAGGCCAGTAAGGCTACCCATTACAGTATTAGGGCCAATAGCGAGGCTTGGAAGGAGGCAGAACCTTACTTCTAACCCATTGACCAAAACATTAAGTTCATTCCAGAAGTGTTGCACTATGGGTCCCAAAGGTTTCACATTGACAAAAATGCAGACCGTTGCGCTACAATTGCAACGTGGGATATTCATCAAAACACAGATACATGACAATATGAATAACAAAAAATGTTGTTCTAGTTTGTCAGTAAGCAGTTGGTTTGTGGAGGGAAAGAAAGTAAATTTCCTGAACTTAATAATAACTTTAAATGATTGTTTAGGGTTCTAGGCTGTGCAGGATGCCACATATTAGAAGGTTAGAGTATTGCAGGTGTTTTGTTCTCCTATTGTAACTTTAATCCTTGGCATCTGTAATCTTAAGATTACTGTTCCTGTAGAAGGCACAGCATGCACTGACTCATGTGTTCTTCCTGGAAATAGTGATTAGGACATAATCAGATTGGTTCTCAATCATGTAGTACTAGGTTAGCTATGACATGGCTTAATTTGACACCGTTGTCAGTGAAATAGATGCTAGAATATTTTTTTCTGCATTCACTGACATATTTATAACAGTTAATAAGCTTATATTAAAAATATGAGCTAAATATTTATTTAAACATTGTAAAAAATTAATGTATTTTGTCCTTATACAAAATTACAAATAATTTAGATAAGTTCCTTATTGTCAAGTTACCTGACACATGCATGACCTGCAAATCAAGGTATCAGTGACATGACACAAAAGGGTTAGACTAAACATAAGTTTACTCAATTTTCTGTATTTAGCCAGTTTTTTATAAATCTTTTTTTCACATTAATTAACCATAAATGTAGCAAGTGATGAGTGCAATAGTCAGAACTACCAAAGTTAAGTAGTAATTGTTATTTTTCCTACTGTTTAAAGTGAGTTGATGGAATGAACTTCTAAACAAAGCACAGCTCACTGATCCTGTTAGGGCTGGAACTCTCTGGCTGTCATACATTCCGATCGCTGAAAATCTTTGTAGGAATGCAAAGGAGTGAACAGGCAAGCCAAAGTACTACCTGGACATGCCAGTGTTTTGTCTGATCAGTATAGTTCAACATTTAGGCAGAACAGGGACATTTAAAACTTCTAGAGATTTATGCAGGGACCCATACATGAGCTGCAACCTACTTTAGAAGCAAAAGTTGCAGGTAATGCTATTTTTGTAACCCTTACACCTCTGACTACCGCTGCCAGTATTCAATGAATGTAAAAAGTTTTCCTCCAAGATTATCTTTTCAACAGTGGCTTGGAGTTTGTCTGCAAAGGCAGAATTTCTTGGTTTGTAGGGTGCTTTTCTTTTTTGTTTTTTTTTACAAACATGCAAAACGAGGTCAAATAAGGTGAGACTATATATTACCCTTTTAAAAATCCCAAAATTTTGACAGTGACTTGCATACTTTCTCTGCTTGCATCCTAAAGAACAGTGGTCCCCAACCCCCTGGCCATGGACCAGTGACAGACCGTAAATGACAGGAGGCCCTCTTTAAGTTGCTCTAAAGCTAGTGACAGTAGGAGTGCAACCAGTGGGAGCGCGGGTGGCTCTCCTCACACTGAATACACAGGAGCTGCTGAGAATGCCAGAGCAATGTATGTAAGGCTTACACTTCTCTGCCATCTGACAGCACACCAGCTCTCTTACACTACTCTACTACTACTAGTGTGTTGACAGGAGGCCGAGCTGCTGAGAATAGCAGAGTAGTGTAAGCTCTACACATATCGAGCCATGGCAACATTTTATTCAATGTTACCAGGCCCTGCTGTCAGAACGGTTGGGGACCACTGCTATAGAACACATCCTTTTTTCTCTAAAACTAAAGAAGTGTTACAGAAAAACTTTCAAAGAGCTGTCAGATTAAAACCTGCAATAGAAAACATCTGGAATCTTGCAGTTTGAATTTTTTGTCTGTGGTCAGTACAAATATTTCTTACACACAAAAATGAGTAAGCTATTACAGCAAGTCTTTGCTCCAGTGGTTGCTGAGGTATGCAACAGTAACTGAATAGCTTGTAAACTGATGTGCAGATATGGAATAGTGGGTTCACTATAGTTCCTTTATAACAAAGTGCATCCTTAATGTGCCAAAATCAAGTTGTGGGAACTCAGACTCAATGCTTTTTTTTTTAACAAAATATCATATATTGTATAGAAAACTGATATTTACAAGAGGTATAAATTGTGCATCTAACAGTCATGGAGACCTATGTATACCAGACTCTGCTTTTTCCCTTTCTGCAAACTAAACTGTAACGCATCATTGTAAATATTCTATATTGTGTCTGTATTTTACATTTAATAAATGCAAAGTGCGTAAATGTAAGATTTTTTCCAAAAGAAAATACAGTTGACGATTGAAAGTCCGACCATAGATTATTCGTTTCCTTCAGTTTTCAATCGCATTTTCAATACAGGGACTGTAGTACACTGTTTGACCAATTATTTTTTGATGGCGCTGAAACAGCTGTTAGGTTTGCTTGATACACTAAATACACGTTGAGACATCCTTGCTGCCTACTCCCTGGAACTATGCAGATGTTCTGCGGTGCTGCGAGAGGAAGGGTGGACTGTGTGTGGAGGTAAGTAAACCTTTCAAACATCCGTATTTTTTGAAAATCCAGCACTCCTCGGCTCCGGAGGTTGCCAGATTTTTGAATGTCAACTGTGCAACTGTTCATCTAACATTCATGTAGCCCTAAAATTCAAACACATGCAAAGCTACATGCAAACAGTACACTTAAAAATCACACAACAATGTTTTAATTTAAAAAATCCATTTGTGCTGGGATAAAAATAGTGTCTGTGCAGTACAAAGCCATCTTCCTGTAACTCCACACTCATTGAGTAGCTATTACTATGCTAATACTTGCAATATTTACAAAGACCAAATGTCACATTTATCATGGCCCATTAATTCAAATTATTAATATTGCAGAATTGCTATTCCCCTAACACTTATTCAGTCCCAACTGGTTTACTGTAAGATAACAACTAGCTTACATCATAATAGTGTGCTCCCTTTTATGCATGTATTGATCGTGTACCTGTATGCTGTCTGTGCTCTATGTATATTGTGTGTGGTGTAAATGCTTTGTGTGCTGTGTGTGTTGTGTGCATGATGTCGGTGTGCTGCAAATTATTTCAACCCCACTCCATTGCCTCTCTCTGAATGAAATGTCTGCAAATTCAGGGGACTTTAGCATTAAATTGGCACGTGACTTCAACGTATTACTAAAGTGAACCTTTCAGTGTTTATACTCTTTGGAAAGAAGTAGTATTATTATTTACCTCCAGTCTTTGCCTAGGCTGATATTGTTATCAGTCTTCTGCAGGCAGAAGGAAGCATTTCCATAGTCCACTTTTGCCAATCAGCTTCAAGCATGAAGAAAAATTTCCATAGTCTTTTTTTCCCTAGTGATCAAACTGCAACATTTTAACTTAGTATCAGGTGAGGTGATGCAGCCAAGAACCACACAGAAACCAGGCTTTACATGATTGTGTCATCCCTGAGTCCGCATTCTATTCCAGAATAAAGATGGTGCTATTCTTCTGGAGATAAAACAGATAAGGGCATTGTCAGAGGTAGTACTGGAATCTCTGTAAGAGACAGTAAATACTTTGAAGAGTTACATATACATATTACTTTCACTTACCATAAAGCATGTTTCTAATGCTAAGTCCACTTGAAATTTTAAATAATTTATTTATGGAAAAAACAGAAAATCAAATTTCAGCATATCATGAGCACTACACGGTCTATAGAAAGGCTAGTCCTAGTCCTAGTCCTATGCATGCAGACACTGATATAGACACGTACCAAATGCTTCCTTTATTTGAGTCATATCAAAGGATTACATTTACAGATATGTACAGTAAATTGGCATGAAAGCTGAAAAAGATAGACATCTGCCGGTCGTTTGTAGTGCCAGGACTCACTTTTACTTCTTGTCTGGTGTATCTAAGCCTAGTACCTTCTTTTCTTCTTCCCACTGTCAGGGGGCACATAGGTTTGTGAGTATTGACCTCAAATATCAAATTAGGCTGTGGGACTGGGCATGGCTAGGCCCAGGAAAGAAAGTGATGTTCCCTGGGTTCAAGTATTGTTTATGAGTATCATTGCACTTCTGATGTACGTGCGAGACATAGCAAGCCCTTCAGACATATGATGGTACCTCTTACTGCAAAGGGAAATTGTCTAATTTAGGAAATCAGTATTGTCATAAAAGCTCTGATGCTCACTGCTTTTGAGTTTGAATGTCTATGGCCAGCCTTAAAAGCCACTAGGTTATACTGTAAATCAGAAATCACAACCTGTGTATGTATTAAGCAAATATTACTGTTCCAATGTACAAAGACTTTACACCAAAAAAAGAAACATGATCAAGTTGATAAGATAAATGAGATAAATGTATCCTTTTTATATGTGTAAAACAGAATACACTTGAAAAAGACTTCTTATCCTATAATGTTATTGAGTGTGATGGCACCATCAGTCCTAATGACATCACTGACACTGAGAGTAATAGTGCCATCACAGTAAATGTGATAAAAAGCACAAATCTCTAAATACAATTTATTCTGTGCTGAAGCACAAGATTTCATTGTATTCCATTGCCACTTATTCCCTGTGCAGATACTTCCCCCAGAGGTCTTTCTTTAACTATAAATAATGAGAGAACATTATGTTCAGATCTCTGCTGTTCACTATATCATTGCTAGACATTGATGCTGTTCCAAAAGATGGAAACACAATGTACCTGGCTAAAAAAATCCATTTTTGCAAACATTTCTAATAATAAGAATCATACTCATCTGAAATGAATACTTTGATAAAAAGTAGATTATTACCGTATACAGCCTGAATACCCTCTCTGTGCTAACTAGAATAGGACATATACAGTATATGTCTAGGTTAATCTTGTACAAGGAAATTATTTTTTGTCATTTGAATTGATTGCAGACCACAGACCACTATCATGCAATCTGTTATAAATGTTATTATTTCACTAAATCGGGTGAAATTGTTTTCGTTGCCACTTTTTAAAGTAGATTTTGCATCAAATATTTTTTTCATGTTTAAATTCATTAATGCCTATGTATGCCTTTGTAAGGAATACATTATTTAATCCATCACTACATACCTTCAAAAAAGTATGCTAATTGCTTTATTGCTGGAATCATTTTATTGTTTTGTGTGTTCTAAGAAGAAGAGGTGGACAGCTAGTATATTGCAAAAGCAAAGACTTACATAGGTTTCTAACTAATGAAAGGGTTCTTTTTACTTGCCATCCTAATGCTGACATCATTGTAATTAATTATATACACACACATGGTTGCATTTGTGTTGGTAATATCATGTGTATGATTGCAATGTGTATATGTGTACACTGTTCAGTGGTTTCAATGCTAACCCAATTCTTTTCTGAAAACATAAATCGTAAACGTAAGTCCGAAAACATATGGACCAAGAAAATTGTTGTACCAAGAAGACTGTTTGACTTAGATAGCTAACCAAAGAACTTCAGTCTCTGCAGTCTGTGCATCATGTGCCCTCCAGCTATTCAGCACAGGGCCCATTCACTCCAGTGTGTTAGTGCCATGTAGTACCATTAACTTTAAATAGTCCCCTTTCACACTCAGTACAGTTTATCACAATACAGAGGTTCTGTAATACACTAAAGCTTCATTCAATATTTTTGGTCTGTTGGGTAGCCATGCAAACGAACGAGGCTCCCCTAATTTATAGCCAAAAAGATTGGACCTTGAAAGGATCTGCTTCTACTTCTAGTTCCTCGAATGCACCCTGACTTCTCTTTCACCAGAAAGACAGACGTCTGGAGAGATATCCCAATAACACACGCGCACACAGTATGGTCTTAGGAATAGTCTCTGATCTTTACTTGTCAAGGTGGTCTTTTTATACACATTGAGTTATGGTATTTACGTACAGCTTTTTACATTTTAACCATATATAGTGTCACTTGTTACATTGCAAGGCATACATTGTACTTCAAACAGCTTTCCTCATCTGGTTACAGAGTAGACAGAAAAAGAAATACAACTAGTAAATACTACAAGTCATAGTTAACCCTTCAGAGCTGATCTGAGAGGCACAAATTGCTCGATGGAACCCTGATTAAGAAACACTGCCCTAACCTGTTTGAACATTTAAGTTAAAAACAGACATTTTTGTTCCATTTGCATTGACATGTAAAGACATGCTTTCACGCCATCTCTGCAGAGTGTAGTTCCATAACTATTTGAGCTCGCAACCTGGAACATTTTCTGTGCTAGTTATAAATTGGCTGCCATTTTTTTTTTGTTTTGCAGGAATCCTTCAGGACATTTTTTCACGAAGCAACCAACGTAATGTATTAGTTAAATATTTACTATGTTAGGTTTATTATACTGTGGTCTGCCTAGAGAATAGTAAACCTGTTATGTGAGCCTGTGTGTGTGAACTTCCTTGTCTCTCAGCTAGGGCCCTTCCTAGAAGTGACGTGAGAGAAGCTTATATTACCATATATGACAGTTTCCTGCTTTCCCCGAGAATCCCACTGACCAGGCTGTGGCTGGTTTCCTGGACATCTGTCTATTACTAAAGCCTTCAAATCCTGAACCTCTGACCTCTAGCCATGGCCTTCAGGAAAGGTAAGAGCGCAAGCATCATGTCACACCCTTTATTCTCATTGTATAGAGAAGAGGAGGTAGCTCTTGTTTACTGCTGAGATAAGTGTACAGTTATGGACTGCATGCCATTTCATTTGCAAAAGTCTTAGGAAAAGTATTATTTCTTTTATCCACAGATTAAAGTTCCCTTAAAAATACTCACTTGATGATTTTTCTATGCTTATATAATTTTATACATTTGAATGTCCTTGGTATATAGGTAATAGTCGTATAAAAAAAATCATCTTCCTTCATACAGTGCCCTTATAAATTGTCATTCTGCCCTAAAAAGTGTTGCTGTCCCAATGATTCAAGGTCAGTTACGTTAGATGATAAAAATAAAGCAATGAAATGTATGTCTGTTTATAGCACAGAAACGGTTCTTTGCCCATGCAGCAGCTGTGCACTGAATAATAATGTATAAAATGATTCACCGTCCCAAAATATCTGTTGTTTGAGAAAGGGCCTGTAATGTATCTAACCTAACAATACTGTTGCAGTGCGGGCACCATGCGATACAAGTAACTGCAAAGTGCAGTTAATCAATGTGTGCGTCAAAGTAATCAATGTGTGCGTCATTGTGAAGATTCTGGCCAGGCTGTACAGAACGTCTTGATTTCAGTCTAAATAGGTACTCATCAATTAACACTCAAAAAGCCAGAGCCGATATTGGTCACTAAAGCTTTGTCTCACGTCAGATTTGGTCACAGTGTGGATAATCAAATCTGCAGATGAGTATACGTTCAGCTATGTTAGCTATGATCCATTTACAAGTCATTTAGAAAGTACTAGAGGTCACCAAAATTGCTATATCATATAGCCTAATCAATATATCTTAAAGGCATGCTAAAAAGTTCCAGGTGCATGTGCTGCCACGGCAAGGACTGGTATTTGGTTCACAGATCATAGCAGTGTAACTATGTGTTATAAATTGTGGATAGTCAATCCAGAAAATGATCGCTAGATAACTGAAAGTGCTGCAAAATCATATTGAAAGCATCTGACCCAGATCACTTCTTAATAGTATTTAATTTAACTTTTGGCAATAACTTGGCTGACAGCTTTTACATAGCCAACTGCTTAAGGGTTTTAAATTCAATGACAAAGCTAACAAAATAAAACAAAACAAAAAAAAAATAAAAGGGAGATCATCCCATTTAACAGTTGATTTGAGGCATGTCAAAACCTACATGAATATATAAAGAAATGAAGAAAAGCTTTTTTAAATTGTTTGTAGGATATAGTTTACATAGAGGGGATTTTTTCTCAGTAAAGCCAATGTTTCAGCAGAATCTCACCATGATTATTCCTTATCTCCTACTATAAAAGAACAAATACGATAGGTTAAAATTCAGCACAAAGCCGTCAAATTCAACTGAAGGATAAAAAGAAAATCTTCATACTGTATATAGAACCCTATACCCACAGTTGATTCAGTAGAAAGCAAAACCTCCCTTAAATTGTGGACCAATTTGCTCCTGTAGTTATCTAACACTAATATAAGATCAGACTTCCTGATTTGCCCTAGTGAAATAGACCCTACTATATAGAATGTCCCTTGCCAAGGCCAGGATTCTAGTAACACTTTTGTGTTAATTGCCATCAATGAGTAGATAGTTGTGATTCTCTTGTAGGTTCAGAATAACTAAGGTACATTTACTACTTACTACCAAATAGATGTCTTTCCTCTCTGGCAAAAATGCTGCAGAATCTCGATTGCTAACTAAAAAGTGACATCTTCCTAGTTCAGCCGACAAACATGAACAATGCAGAATAAAGGAAGTTGACAATTACACTAAAAGCATGTGCTGAAAAGGAAGATGTTGACATGCTGCGAAAGAGGATGGTGAGATATTACCTTATCAACCTGCTGCTGTTCTTTTATTCTCTTTTATTCTCCAGGCTGAGGGTAGGCAGGGCGCTGACATAGCTGACAAAGTTTCTGTCCCCTGTATCTTGATCGGGGCACATTGGAAATGTCAACCCCCTTACACTTTGTCCCTTTACCTTGATTGGGCATGCTGGAAGCATAATGGGCTTTGTTCCTCTGCCTTGATTGGGCACACTGAAAACATCGAACACTGTGCCCTTGTACCTTAATTGGGCACATTGGAAATGTCAATCCCTGGACCCTGTGCCCCGGTACCTTTACTGGCACACTGAAAGCATTGTATTTGGCAAACTGTAGGCATTGTACCCTTTGCCCTTGTATCTTGATTGGGCACATTGGAAATTTAAAACCCTGTACACTTTGTTCCCATACCTTGATTGGCATGCTGGAATAGTCATAAGTCTTGTCCCTGTTTTTTTTCGTTGGCCACACTGGAAACAATAAACCTTGTGCTCTTTTACCTCGATTGGGCATTTTAGAAATGTCAATTCCTGTACCCGGTGCCCCTGTACCTTCGTTGGGCACTCTGGAAGCATGATAACCTGTGTCTCTGTGCCTTGAGCGGGCACACTGGAAACATCAAACCCTGTACCCTGTGCCCCTGTATCTTTACTGGCAAACTGGAAGCATTGTATCATGTGTCCTTGTGCCCTTATTGGGCATACTAGAAACATAAACTATGTACACTGTGCCCTGTACCCTAATTTGGCACACTGTAGGCATTGTACCCTGTGCCCTTTTACCTTAATTGGGCACGCTGTTGGTATCATATTCTGTAGACTAAGACTAAATTGCTAATTATATTGCAGGTAAAAAAAGTAGTTATTTAGATGTGAAAATTAAAGAATGTCCAATCATGTGCAGGGAAAAAAACTATGTGGCACATGTGCTGCACATGTTTGGATGGCAGAATGATATTTGCTTTGCTAAGTAAACAAGTCTAAGTCTAAACTCCTTTAGTAAATCAACCCCAATGATTCATCCAAAGGATGTCACATGCATGTTTTCACTCCATCTCACTACCTTTCTTTTCCTTATTTACATAGATAAGATAGGGTGTCTGGCTAGAAACCATTATCAGTTCAGTGAGCTCAGAGTCATGTGCTAATTGCTGTGAAAACAGAAAACTTCCTCTATGTAGATGCCCCATTCATGTTAAGGAAGTCAGGTTGTTAAGTAACCAATGCATATTTTGCCAGTGATGTCACTTACTATCCCTGGTATATTGCATTTGTGTTGCCACATCATTTGTAATTCTTTACATTTCAAACCCAGGCAGGGAGTGGCCCAAGCCACATTCCATACATACATATTGCACTTCTGCATGTTTTGGTTACTTAGTACTATTGCACTTTGTCTTTCTGTGGGAAAACACACAAGCTATTAAGATAAAGGTGAAGTTGCTGGAGAAGAGTTTTCTTTTCTTAATAATATAAGTTGTATTGTAACAAATGTGATTTAAAAATTATTTTTTGGTATTTTGCTATCACATTTGTGATAAACTTGATGGATAAAACAGGGCAGTGAAGTAAAATTTCCAAATAGTAAATAATAATAATAGTAAGCTAATATAAGAGAATAATATAGAGATATATGGAACCCCTATTACTGGGGAGTGTGGTGGTAAAAATGCTTATGGGGGCTTGCTATGTGTAGAAATAGTGCTAGCTTGACAACATTGAAATACCAGTATTACGTTTTATAAAGAAAGACAATTCATATGTCCATAGTATTGTTCTATTATCGCAACAAACTTTAGACTTGGAATGTTTATTAAACAACTTATTATGTATAAAATATTCAAATGTCAACAGATATTCTGGATTGGCCCACTAGAAACATTAAACTCTGACCCTGTGCCCTTGTACCTTTACTGGCACACTGGAAGCATTGTATTGGGCAAACTGTAGGCATTGTATCCCTTGCCCTTGTACCTTGATTGGGCACATTGGAAAATTTAAAACCCTGTACACTTTTTTCCCATACCTTGATTGGCATGCTGGAATTGTCATAAGTCTTGTCCCTGTTTTTTTTGTTGGCCGCACTGGAAACAATAAACCTTGTGCTCCTTTACTTTGATTGGGCACAAATGTCAATCCCTGTACCTGGTGCGCCTGTACCTTCATTGGGCACTCTGGAAGCATCATAATCTGTGTCTCTGTGCCTTGAGCGGGCACACTGGAAACATCAAACCCTGTACCCTGTACCCCTGTATCTTTCCTGGCAAGCTGGATGCATTGTATCATGTGTCCTTGTGCCCTCATTGGACACACTAGAAACATCAAACCAAGTGCCCCATACCCTTACTGGGCACGCTGGAAGCATTGTATCTTGTGTCTTTGTGCCTTGATTGGGCACACTGGAAACATCAAACCCTGTACCCTGTACCCCTGTATCTTTCCTGGCAAGCTGGATGCATTGTATCATGTGTCCTTGTGCCCTCATTGGACACACTAGAAACATCAAACCAAGTGCCCCATACCCTTACTGGGCACGCTGGAAGCATTGTATCTTGTGTCTTTGTGCCTTGATTGGGCACACTGGAAACATCAAATCCTGTACCCTGTGCACACTGTAAGCATTTTACCCTATGCTCTTGTACATTATTTGGAAATACTGTAGCCATTATACCCTGTGCCCTTGTACCATATTAGGGCATGCTGTAGGTATCATATCCTGTGTACATTGATTGGGCACGCTGTAGACATCATACCCTGTATCCCTTTGCCTTAATTGGGCACACTGGAAGTGTTGCAATCTTTGTTCCTGTGCTTGATTAGTTAACAGAGAAAATATCAAACCCTCTACTTTGTGCCTCTGTACCTTGATTGGGCACAATGAAAATGTCAAATCCTGTACTCTGTGCCCTTGCACTTTTACTGGACAAGCTAGAAGCCTCATACCCTGTGTACCTCTAACCTGAATGGGCACGCTGTGACTACCTTGACTTGGCACACTGGAAACCCTGTACAAGGATAACAGAACAAATAAATGAGTAATTCTTATACAAATGGCTGGTTACTATCCTGGTTTACAATACATACCTCATAACTTGAAGATATGGATAAGACTTGAAGATAGGGATACTATAAGGACACTTTAAGGAAAATAACAGACCCCAGTGAGGCCCCCATTTTGCAGACCATAAAAAATAAATACATAAAAACAAGAAATGACTGGTTAAACACATTAGCGCTCTTTTGCAAGCTACGTTTTCTTTTTTTATTAGCTTTTTAGAAAAAACAAATGGGACCATTTAAGGACTGGATGAAAGGTTTACTGCAAGGTAACACTTTTTATTAATTAAATAATATATTTTTTCTATAGAGGTGTAAATATATACCCTAAAAGTGGCACAAATGAGGAAGAAAAATAGGGACAGTCCCTCCAAATCAGGAGTTTGGGAGTTGGGAGAATATGCAGGATATATGAGCTGACCCAATGTACAATACCCAATACATACAGTACATAGTCCTGGTGGTAAATTAACTAGCCTGTAATACCATCGTTTATCCACTAGATGGCACTACCAGAGTTGTTTTCTTTAGTAGATAGAAGTTTTTATTCCTTTTAAATATTTACTACATTTTGGGCATTCAATTTATCACTCAGTACTAAGACTTGGTACACACTGGCTGATTTACACTTCCCATTCGTAGTATAATAATACAATCATATTAGAATACGTGGATTATTGTATTTCTGATAAGATGCACACAGAGCAGAAATGTGACAGTAGCTGAACCAGTAAAGTTTTATTACTTGCTGTCAGATAATTAAAAAAACTTATTATAAACTGCTCTAATAGAAGGTCTAGCAAGGCATCTGAGACGTACAAAGTAAGGAATGGTTGAATTATTTGTGTAAATTCAGTATTTTAATATGTAAAGGCTACACTTCTGCACTAAAATGGCATACTCTGATTTCACTGCACACAGTCCACATCTCACAATGTGCATTAAAAGCTGCTGCAAGTCAGATATAACCTGTCCTATTTATTGGCTGATTGACATCCATCATCATCCAGCTATCCTGATTGTCCTTGACCCACCCATTGCATTGTCATGAATGCTCAGCATTACATTTTGTAGGTACTGCAGCTTCCTGTTTTTAGGAAGTTATTAAAGTATCCGCCTGGCCCTTTCCACATGCACGATCTGCATGCTTTGCAAAGAGAAGCACAAAGACAAAGTAATGATGTCATAAAAACAGAAAGGCTTTATTTAAATGGTTTTAGCATGTTGGTGAGTAGGGGAAGGAAAACTAGGATAAGGCAAAGTATTATCAGATTAAACTTCATCCTTAAGTACAATTATTATGGAACATACTTAAAATTGTAGTCTATCTGGAAGATCTGTGTTTAATAACACTTACAAGTACTCATACCATCCCAGCAGTTAATGTTTGACATTTCTGTCATTTTTGTTAGTCTACCAGACTAAAAGTAAATTAGAAGTGAATAGCTGCAATTTTCTATTACAGGATAAAGGACAGCAAATATTAGTACCCAGGTTTTAGCTTTGATTTACTGGTCTTTTAAAATTGTCTATTGAGATCTAAAGCAGTTAAAGCTATTAAAAAATATTGGATTCCGTAGAACTTCTTTAAAAAAGTCTGTATTGGTTCTAAAATTATTTCTGGAAAGACATTCTGATGGTCAGACATGGGAAAGACTGACAAAACATCCCAGTGGACTTCATTCCCTGGGAATGGATTTCATAAGATTTCTTCAGAGGTCTGCTTGAAAATAATGAGGTTTTTCCAAAAACATGGGCTGGATAGATGCTTACAGGCAACTATTAGAGTAGGTTCAGATCGGAATTAACTGATCCTGCTCGGCTTCCGGCAGCTGGCTCCTTGGTACTAAACCACTCATTGCCGTTTATTTTCATATTAGCTGCTGTGGTTAGATGCAACATATAGCATAACCCCCAAGGCAGCAGTTCGCTGGCATGAGGAAGCCATAACCACACCTTAAACTGACTGTCAGTTTGAACGTAGCCTATAGATGCATTCATTGTAAAACCTGCACTATTTTCACCTCCTTGGTATGCATACTAAGTATTTTTGAAATGTAAAAGTGGTACATTTAAAAATACTTAGTATTTTAAATTTCCTGCCTCCAAGCCACACAGTCAGGAGCAGATTCCTGCATCGGCCTGCATCTGCTTCCCCTGGTCTCGCATGTCCAACATTCACACGCCGAGGATGCAGATGCCGGCCGACCATCCCCAGGTTACACAGATGCCCAGCCGGCATTGCCAGGGGAAGAGGACGCCGCTGGCACCACTGGGGGATGCCAAGGGCACTGCTTACCAGGTAACTTGTTTAAATTTTCTGGCAGTTCCACCCCGATTGTGGCTCGCGGAGATGCACACTTGGGATTACCGCTAAGGAGGTTAAACAGCCCGCTTTGTGAATGTTAGTATATTGCTTTATTTTGCAGCTTTTGGCAAATGTCACTTGTTATTGCAGTATAATCAGATGGGCATGGCATGGTGGCTCAGTGGGTGGCACACTCTGGCCCTTCCAGTGCTAGATCCCAGGTTCTAATCTCGACCAGGACACTATCTGCATGGAGTTTGCATGACCTCCCCATGTTTATGTGGGTTTCCTCTGGGTAAATTGCTCCCCCCAACAAATTGACCTTAGACTGTGTTCATGACATATGGCTATGGTAGGACCTTAAATTTTGAGCCCCTTTGAGGGACAGTTGGTGGGAAGACTATGGTCACTACATAAATACAAGTTAATATTAATAACAGAACATGAAGTTGCTGACTGCTGTCCTTGCACCTTTTATTTCCAGTCTCCACCACTGCTGCAAAGTTGTTTTTGGGGAAGGTATAGGCAGCTATTTCCGGTTGTATAGAAAAGCAAGCCCAGCTTTTTGTCTATGTTCTAGGTGATCAGTCAACTTGTAACCCTCTTTAGGTTGTCAGTATTGACAACACACCAACATTATCTTCAAAGGTTAGAGATACTTGATGTTGAGATTTTACCTGCTCAGAACTGTTCATCCCTCACTCTCTTTGCCTGTACATTTGCAATTATTATTATTGCCCACAGTATCACATTGCAATCCCAAGAGCTAGCCCACAAGCTACATCCAGGCCGCAGACTCTTGGCAGTTGAAGTCTTGCAGTCCATTTTTTATGAGCAGGGGAAAACAAAGCATTCTGCTGTTATCAGAACAGGTGCCATCCTTTACAAGAGTTTCTCACACTTTTTGTTCTACTGACAACTCTAAATTTTGGGATTTCCCATCACTTTCAGCCTCACAGTAAAGTGGTCACCAGGACGAATGGAAAGGAAAATTGTCTTGGGTAAAATAAAGTAAAGAGATCAGCCCGTAAAAGTACAAAAATAAACTAGCCACCAGTAAGTGGAATATTTGCTTTTAGAGCTACATTTGATGCTGAATCTTCAGCATCTGGCACTTTGAGGTGAGTCAGATTCCTGTGACTCCTTCTACATCATTAGTATGCCCCTGCCTATGCAGCATCTGACGAATGGAACAGGAAGAATTTTAACACACAGAAACACAGACTATAGATTCAAAGAACAAAATTGATAATTTTGCAGCTAGCCACAACTTATGAGGTTCAGTTCTGCAGAAGAACAGATTTCTGAACTGGTACTATTACAGGATGCCTTATTTACATTTTTACCAACACAGATGATTAATAAGGCAGTCAGCATTGTAAAAAGTATATTAAAGCATACCAGTCAATGAGAATGTCCACTTACGGTATTTACCTTCAGGAAAAAGAATCATTAACTGTTGTTGGTCACTGTATGTTGTATGTATGTTGCGTATTGCTCTGCTTCCAAGCATGTATATGACTATTTAACTTGTATATCATCATTATTCTTTATTTATTAAAAAACAACATATTATGCAAGGCTCATATATTGCTGATGGCAAACAAATCCAGGTTACAAAACATTACCATAATTTCTGCTGCTCTGAATTTAAAAGTAGTTGTAGTAAGGATATGTTATTGGTTGTACTAAAATTGGTCCAGGGTATTTTATACATTAGTTTGATGTTCTGACCTCTGTGCCCCAGGTACAGAAATCCATAATGACACCTCTGGATCTATCCAAATGAAGTAATACAGCATAGAACAATCAATATTGACAGACTGTACTGTTCTAAAGAAACATGAGCACGCTGGTAATGTGTCTTCCCACAGGACGCCTCACATCAGCTGTTTCTCAGTGAGCCCAAGGCTGACGCAGCAAAGAGGAAATGTAATCTCTTATGTAATTGAGGAGATTCCTTATGGCTGTTTATATTGATCGACTGTACAGTGGTAAACACTAGAACGGAATGAGACATTTAAGTGATGCATGGAGACAGCTGTCAGCGTAGTGGCGTGCCTGTGTATTTTAGATTTAAATAGCTTTCGCGGAAGTGGAAATATACCTCGCATAATATATTTATGTTATCCTCAAGTGTTTTTTAAACCATTGTATTCCTGGAAATGTTTTCTTTATACTGTACATAAAGCTAATCTGCTTGCTTTTTTCAAAATAATTTTTTTCTAAAAATATAATCCACCAGCATTACCTCATTATATTTGAGAAAAAAACATATATATGTAAAAATGTGATTTATAGTGTTCCTATTATATTTGAAACATAAGGAGAAGTTTGATATTTCTGTACTTTCAGTATGTGTAACCACTTCTTAATCTTTGAATGTTAAAGGTAACTAGGCCAGAACCCAAAAAAATCTATTTTTCCTGTTACTGTGAATATTTTCCATGCTTTGCTATGCATATCCTGTTTATTAAACCAATGGAGCAGGTGGGGCATAGGTACAGTACCTAGTCTGATGGACAGCAGAGTGTATATTACCAGATCTCTGATTGCAAATGTGTAAATGTTTTAAGTGAGTACATATTGTGATTTCTGTGGCTTTTTTAATTACTTTTTTATAACTATTATTATTTTTTATTATCTTGTCTTATAGTTTTTTCATTATTTTTTCACGTCTTTTATTAAGATTATGCTAACTGAACAGTAAACAATTGTATTTTTTCAGTCTGTGTATAACTAGTTTTTAATTTTTACTTTTAGAAAAAATCTTGTATGGAAAATCTGTTAGAGCTGCAAAGCTTGACCTCACCTCCCTAGTTAATTAGCTGGTATGCAAACCATTTATCTTTAGTACGTTTAGATTCTGACCCAGAATAAATGCAGATTATGACTCAATATGTTAATGTGTTCATGTTTCAATGACTTTCCTGATACTACCAGACTTTTTCCATGCTAGAAAGTACTGAAATCAGTGGGTTAGCATAGCAGCAAGGCATTAAAAAAAGGAGGTCTGCAATGGCAGCCTCCATATTTTTAATGCAAGGTTTACATTATTTAGGATATTAATATTGAAATATTGAGGCTGATATCATCAAGAATTATATATGATGGGGATACATGAAAACAACTTGTTGAGGGACATGGTATTAGTAGCTGCACTTGGGCAGAATCACTGGGGCATGGGTGTCCAACCCCAATCTTAGGCTGCGTACACACATGCAATAATTGTTGTTGGAAACGAATGATCCACGAAAGATCGTTCAATAATTGTTAACAAAAAAAGTGCACAACAACATCAACAACGCAGACGAACGAGGAATCTCGCTGGAAACGAAAGACCGTCCCCGTGGATCTGATTGGGGGATGATCATTCATAATCTATTGTGTGTACGGTCGTTCAGTGATCATGGATTTTGTGGATACACTTTCTCTTGTACACATAACTTCCTGAATCGTTCAAACGATCGTTCACAAACAATCGTATCTAGTGTGTACATTAATGGTGGATTATATTTGAACGATCGTATCGTTACTGCATGTACAGAATTGTGCACAATACAATTGTTCAAAATATTCAACAATTGTTGATCGTTCGCTTTCAAACGATAAATATTGCATGTGTGTACCTAGCCTTAGTCAAGTGCTACACATAGGCAATAATTTTAAAATAAAAGTGATTTTCAGACTCCATACTGTACCAAATGTATTGCTGCCTGTTATTCCCTTTAAGGACTGCAGTTGGACACAAAACTAAGGAATGCATTCAGCAGCCAAGTGAGGAATTCTTCAGTTGAACCCAATGTTCCTTCAAAGGATTCCAACTGGTTGGCATTTCTCAGATTTTCTTTTACCAGAGGACATCAAAGAGTAAAGTGACTTAATTATTATAAAATGACTAATAAATATAACATATTATTATTTAGAACATATTGCACTTTTGATGCACGTTGTTTGCAAAGTACATGGATTTGTATAAATTAGGCTTTGTATCCTTAAAGTGCCAGGGCTATTTTAGATCGAAACCAGTTAACCTACCAGTATGTTTTGGATAGTGAAAAGAACACCCAGAAGAGCCTTAAAAAGAACACTGTATTTATAAATACTGTATTTATGAAAAAAATATGTTTCCAAAAACTAGCCAATCAAATTCCATCTTTCAGCTCATGGTAAAATTAAATTTATTTGGATTTGGAAGTTTTATGTTCTTTTTGGATCTCTTTTGTGTGCTCTTATAGTTCTATATAATAGATATAATTATCTGTAGAGATTCACCTGTTTTCATGGGTGTATAAAAAAATAGGAAATTAAGTATACTGTGACATTTTTAGTTCACATAGACATTGTATCATACTTATTATTATTAATGGTATTATTATTATTATTATTATTATTATTAATAATATCAGTAATAATAATAATAATAAACAGGATTTATATGGTGCCAACGTATTACGCAGCTCTGTACATTAAATAGGGGTTGCAAATGACAGACTAATACAGACAGTGAAACAGGAGGAAAGGACCCTGCCCCGAAGAGCTTACTTACAATCTAGAAGGTGGGGGAAGTAACACACAATAGGAGGGGAGATATGTACTGGTGGGACTTAACAATGTCACTGGATTTAGAAATATGTGCATCTGGGTTTACCAGCCTAAAAAGTTTAAATAATGATTGTATGAATATGATGAAATGGAGTTTTATTGGTGTTTCTCTAATCAGATTATGTTTGTAGTACTTTTTGTGCTGCATTTATCTAGACATTATCCAGCCCTGTCATTAAACACTTGTCTTTGTGTCTGCTGCAAACTAGTCATTAGCAGTTCCTCTCACTGTGCATGTGAGCAGCACGAGTTGCTGACTAAGAACTAAGCTTAATATACACTCAGTTCTCTGCATGGATAAGGATACCTTAAAACCAGTTGTTATACATAGTAACAAATTATAAAGACAAGTTTACACTTGAGCAAAGCAGTAAGTGCTGGAATAGCCCCTAACAGCAGGTGCTTAGATAAATAGAGGGATAAAGATGGATAAAAGTCTCATGTAAACAATGGTATACTGTGATTAGATAGTAAATGTGTATGTGTGCACTGTAGCTTGGTCAGGATTAGCATTTCTAAAGCTGCATACACACATGCAATTATTGTGATTGGAAAGAGTTTTTTCACGATCCTTTCCAACGAGTAAGGACTGCACGATGCATGAACGAGTGATGTAGATTAAGCACTGTTCTGCTCTATGGAGAGAGGAGGTGGAGAATGACAGAACAGCACCCCGCTGCGCGCTCCCCCCTTCACTTGAATTAGGATCATTCGTTGTCCATCGTCCGTAGATCCGCCAGGCTGGTTGTTCTGACGATGGACGACGGGCGCTGTACAAAAGCCAGATTCTTGTCTGATATCAGCCCTGAGCCGATTATCGGGCAGGAACCATTGGACATGTGTACCCAGCCTAAGCAAAAGGGATCAATGCTTGGATTGTTGCTATCCAGGAAATATTGTAACAGACAGAAGGCCCACTCCATTTGCTTTTAACAGAATGTTACATCATCCTGTGTTGCTAATTTTTTTGATTTTTCCAATTCCACTGGTCAGGCCTGTAGCCTTCTGCCATGTACCCTGTTTCCCCAAAAATAAAACCTTTCTAAGTTTTTCCATATTTTTGAGGATGCTCGAAATATAAGCCCTACCCCGAGAAATAAGCCCTACCCTGAAAATACCTACCTACCTACCTGAAAGCTACAATATATATAAATACGTGGACAAGAGGTGCTCATTTAAGGAAAGCGCTATTGCTAGACATGAGAAATTGGCGACAATGCTTCTAAAGGAAATGGAGTCACAAGAAATTCAAGATGGAATTTAGGATTTATGGATTTAGGAGTTATGATGATGTTCCAGAAGATGATGACATGACTGTAATTGAATAATTGTTGATTTTTTGTTCAAGAATAAATGTTGATCGTTGTTCATGAAAAAATAAGACATCCCCTGAAAGTATTGCATTTTTTGGAGCAAAACGGTCTTATTTTCGAGGAAACGGTACTCATACTCAGTAGAGTGTGAAACATTACTAAGTGCTCAGAGAAAGAGTGGCTTGGGACCAGAGGTCACAATAATACCCATTTTTGTAAAATATAAGATAATTATAATATATAAGATAAGAATTGTTTTGAGTAATTTGATACTTGCTAAAATGGCAGGCCTTTAATTTGCATTTGCCTGCAAAATGTTGAGAATTAACAGTTTACATAAATGACCTACAGCTTATTATTTTAAAGTACACTGTAAATTATTTATTTTTCTTTCTCATTACCTTTTTTTTTAACTTTACTGAATTGCTGTCACTGGGGACCTAGAAGCCCCATGTGATAGCATTGTGGTGAAGGTAATGGGTCCTCTTTATGGAGACATCAGATGTCTAGTAGCTTCTTATTGCCCCCCTGCACTCTGCATTAATTGATCAGTTATGGGTTGTACTTGATTTACTATTTACCTTGCCAAAGCCTGCCAAAACCCTGAAGTGTTTAGAACAGAGCACTTCTGAGTTCACACTACGGAGGAGATATTGGATGTTGGATCTGTCCTCCAATTTTCACAATTTTCACAATTTTTAAGCATATTTAGCAGACTTGGGCACAAGACCATGTAGCCAGCAATTACCTGTTGTAATTTAAAACAAAACTGTTGCAGCCATCACATGTCATTGTCCATAAAAGGGGTAAAGGATAGCTATAGCATTATAATCTACAACCTAACACAATGTAGTGGCTGTGTTAGTTTTCTTTTTGCAGGCCAAGATTGTGTTTTGCAAGTACAGAACATACCTGTTGATGTTGCTAGACATGCCATTTAGCATGTCTAGACTGCAGAAGTATCATATTTGTACTTTAATTTATACTACTGATATTATCATACCCATCATATTGCAGATGAACAATAGCAGGCATATTTAAAGTCCAGACTGGGTGGCAAGCATGGTTTCTTTCATAGACAGAGTGGAAGAATGAGAATTGTCACTCATGGAGAAGAAGTGTTTTGTTTGCAGGATTTCCAGGTGATAAATAAAGGAGAAGTTCTGAAAAGAAGGTTAACAAAGTCACCACATCTATTACCTCATAGGCTGCAATATCACAGATTTTTGTTTTAGGGATAGATATGTTTTATGATATACCTTCACCCAGCACCTTCCAAAGTCTTAAACTCATTGCTGTCATATACATACTGCTGCATGTATGTGGCCTGTTGCTAAAATCCTATGCACACAGATAGAGAATCTCTCATTTGAGACCACCTATCAATGGAAGAGGGAAGTTTGCGGTCTCCAGCTTTGTGAACAAATTACAGGGCCTCTCACGGCTTTAGCCATGGTGCTTGAAGTTCAACAAGCTGGAACAGGTAAAAGTTATAGATAATTTCTTGTTGAATCTTATGAAAAGTTATCTTTAATACGGCCAACCTTATATCAGATGTACACAGTCTGCAAACTAAGAAAATCAGTGCGTGTTCCTATTATGCACTACAGGCTGGAGAGTGGAGGAAATCACATGCCTATGTACAGTATCCATGGCTTGAACACAGCTGTTCCTCCTCGTGCACAGGGCATGCACACCCCTTACAAACCATAACAGTTTCCTCGTGCTCTGCACAAGTTTGGCTGAACTTTCTGGGAACTTTTAGCAGTCATAACAAGTCCAGGATAGTACATGAGAGGAAGAAAACATGTTTTCCCCCTATCCAGATCTTCTAGTACAGCATTCTTGGAACTGTATACGTTGTAAGAAAAAATGCTAAGAGCCTTGTCCTAAATGGAGAGCAGAGAAACACAAATATTATCATGCTAACAAAGAATGCTAGAAGGAGTCGAACTGTCTCTCATCCAATACCAAGAAATAGTTGGAGGAAGTAATTAGTTTACTTCTAAGAACTGTTATATGATTTGAACAAAATATGGGGACAAATATTGATGTTGGGATGTGTACATGTAGTTAACATAAAAACTTATAGTTTACAGGGAAACAAATTATTATGTTAAGCCAATCATGTAAAACATTAGAAAGTAATTGCCACTCAATTTGTTTTGTATTTACAGCAATAAAGAAACAATGAATGTGACCGTATTCTAGAACGCATATATAATTATATCTTTAATTCTGTTTTAGATAAAACTAGAACAAACATTTCATATAAACTCTGGATATAACTATTTTTTAACACACTTGATTAAAATTTCCTAACGAGGAGAACATCCTGTTTCCAAGAAAAACTCATAAACTATTAGGTTCTCATGTAAAACACATGTATGCATGTCTTGGGCATTCAGTCTCAAACGAGATTGATTCTTTAGTATATTTGGCAAATGAGCTACCATAAAGTACTATAACAACCAGTCTATGAAGCCTCCCAGTCAGGGATTTTGAACAATGTTTTATTACATACCTTGTTCTGAGAACATTAGCACTATTCCTAAATAGAAGCTTTTACAGATTATTACTACATTAACTAGTAGTAACTAGTAGAATTTCAGTAG
Source organism: Pyxicephalus adspersus (assembly GCF_032062135.1). Taxonomy (NCBI): domain Eukaryota; kingdom Metazoa; phylum Chordata; class Amphibia; order Anura; family Pyxicephalidae; genus Pyxicephalus; species Pyxicephalus adspersus. The sequence goes on from NC_092859.1 coordinate 112,751,922, forward strand.
TAGCATTTTAATGCCATATTGATTAAGTAGATAGTTTATACTAAAGAATCACGTCTGAGTGACATTATAAAAAATATCATATATTTTATGATTTCCCTTTTGCATAGTTACACAAATATTGTTTTGTGAAATCCATTAGTATGGCACGTTCACAGTACTTTATTTCTTTCATTTACTGTCAATGCTGTAAAACAACATTTAGCAATACAATGGTTCCTCTTTACTTTGTGCACGACTTATCAGGGCCCTGTTATCATCAGCAGAGTTGCAAGATATGATGACATATCCTGTGACATATTTTATTTCAGTTGGGTTTTAATCATTTTTTTTATTTTAAATATTACTATTAAATATAAAAGCAAGGAAGAGATTAAAGATCTCTCGTTCATTCTCTCTTCTCTATAGAGCTAAATAGTGCTGTGCCTTCATTTTGTCATTGTAAACAATCATGAAAGATCACTTCCCAGTGACAGTAATCTAGCATGGTACGTAGCTTTAGTTTGTGACCATTGTCACCAGAATGGAAAGTGAAGGTACGCTTTATAATTTACAGTTGTCTTGTGAAATGGAAAAGGTGAGTTATTGTCCAATGGGAACAGCATAGATTAATTTAATTACCTTCTCAATTTTTGGGTCAGTTGGTGCAGAAATGCAAATCTCTTTGTGTATTGCATGGAGGAAAGCATATTTTCCTTGTGATGAAACTGCAGTTTCCTGGACTCATTGTCCATATACTCTTTGTAGCTAATTATAAGGATTTCCCGAGAGGTTTTCTGGTGGATAATGGTTGACTATATCCTTGAGCAAACACAGAAAAGCCTATGTAACTGTTCAGATTCATTGTGCCAATCAATAGACAGAGCATTTTTAGGTTTAGCACAGCCACAACACACAATACTGTTCACCAAACAGCACATCAAATCAAAAGAAGGGTCATGAACTGGACTGATAATAGTTTACAAGGCACAATGCAATGTATAATCACAAAGTGTCTGACTTTCTAAAGGAGAAATCTAGCAGATTATCATGTCAGTCATAAACATATACAGTATTTCCTACCATACATGACAATTACATGAAAGCCTATAGGAAGCCACATGTGAAACAATAATAAACATAATATAGAGAATATGCCACAATTTCATAAATTATTTGTATGACTTGTTGGTATTTATTGTAAGATTACCCAAAAACAAGACTGATTATTACATCTATCACAGCACAGGCCAAATCAGAATAAATATATCACATAACAACTAGTTCCATTCAATTTAAAATTGAACATATATCCCCTCATTTAAAATCCACAGAGGCTTTAGAAAAGCACACACAATAGGCATATAGGAGGGGCATTTCTTTCTGGGTGCACTTAAACCCAAATTTGCCGTCTAGGTGTATTGCTTTATAACTATTACCCACCAGAACTGTCTGATAAGGCTCCAGCGGCTGATTATTTATTAATATTATTATTTTATTATTATTATATGCACTTGGACTGGTGAAAATACACTAACTTAAGCTACGTACACACTTCCAATAATTATCGTTGGTAAACGAACGACGAACGATCCTGCACGATATCTGCGAACGATCTATATATATATATATATATATATATATATATATATATACACACACACACACTCATATACACAATACAGCCTGTATCGATTGAACGTTCGTTCATCGCGCATGCTCAGACCATGCACGATCACTGAACGACCATACACACGATAGATGGTCAACGATCGTTGTCCAATCCGATCCGCCGGTCTGGACGTTCATTTCCAAAGACTATCCTTGTTCGTCGGCGTCGTTGGTTACTTTTTTAACGAACGATTTTTAGCCAATTGGTCGTTCGTTCGTCGTGCATTTCCAACGATAAAAATTGGAAGTGTGTACGCAGCTTAACACAGAGTGCTCCCACTCAGCAATACTTCCACTGTTATAAAGAAGAGAAAATAGACAAGCATTGATAAATTATCCTTGTAAAAGAATTGCCTAGGAATAGGCCTGGTAGTAGTTGCTTCCACTTCAACTTCTTTTGTTCTGTAAATGGTTCATCTAGAGACTTTCCACTGTTACTTTCCCTCCATACTTAAGTGAGAATGATTTATGATAAGGTAAACTATAAATATAAGAGTACAAACCAAGAGTACTGTGTGTACTTTTCAAGTTTGCTTTCGTGCTGAAGTGTTTTGAGGGAAGGGTAGTTCATCTGCAGGTTGTCCCCACAGTGCTATAAGAATAAATATTCACATTAGATGTCATTGTAATTAACAGATTATTACCAAATTTTGTGAAACATGAATTTAAAAAGTACGGTAAGCAATATCCTTTGTTTTTAGTGTTGGCTCAGTAAACACATCTGTCTGTGTTGCAGACAGAAACTCAGATTTTTTGTGTTTGTCCAGCCAAATTATTTTTTTGAGGTTGAATAAAATTGGGGAGAATTGGTCTAGTGAAACTGTAATGTTTAAAGTAAGTGGGGGGACAACCAGAAAGAGGTTGACAGATACTGAAATGCACAGATTATTAGATGAGAAATAGTGGCTTTTTTGTTGCTAAAAAAAATGCCTTACAACAAATTTAATGAACCTGAAACTGAATGGAAATTCAAACTCAACCCAGCTTTAAAAAGTATGCTGCTATAGACAGTTGGTGGAGTATCCAGAGGTGAGGGAGGCAAGTAAATACCATTTCCCATCTCCATGTCCCTATTCTTCTGGTTGTGAGGTAAAAAATCTGGGTGTATGCACCTTGAGCATTGTTCCATCCTTTAGAAGATCTACTGTGAAACATATTAAAAGCAGAGGTTGCAAAAAGATGCATTAAAGGTGTTTTTGTATATATTTTTATTCTGTAACCTATAAAATATTTAGATTTATAAGATTTCAACTTAACACAGAGATAAAGAGCCAAGGCAGTAAGTTATCCGAGGCTTTCTTCCTGTTGTGTTCATATAGGACCCTATGAAGTTTTATTTGGGTAGAGAGAGTCTGAAAGGGAAAAGCTTCTGTACAAACGACTGCACAATGCATGAACAAGCGCTGTATACAGCACCGTTCTGTTCTATGGGGGGGGGGAGGGTGAGAATGATGGAGCGGCACCCTGCTGCGCTCCCTTCCCTTCAATATGATCGTTCGTCATCCATCGTCTGTGGATCCAACCGGACGGTCGTTCGGTTGATGAGCACTGTACACACGCAAGATTCTCGTCTGATATCAGCCCTGAGCCAATTATCAGACAAGAACCATTGCACATGTGGTCCGGCAAAAAAAAAGTCAGCAAAAAAGCTGTACCTGAGAAAAAGACATGGAGCACTCACCTTTCCTGCTGTTCCTGCTGATCTCTTAAGTAGTGAAGAGAGAGCACGGGCTGAAAATCCTGAAGAATCTATGACTTTCAGGAGTATTCATTTTCTGGTCACCCCCAAATGCTGGAGTTCCTTTTGCCAGCCATTTGTTACTACAGAATACCTTAGTGACATAGGGGGCTAAAAACTGAACTGACGAAAACAGCGGGTGATTAGAAAGGTTGCCAATTCCTCAGCCTTTCTCTTCACGTAAGCAGATTGGCAGATTGAGCAATGGAAGAAGTGAGTGTTCTATGTCTTCTTTGCAGTGGCAGCATTATTTTAAACATTGATTTTAGCATCAAAATTGTATAAAATGATAGATTTAGGTCAATGTTATTTTAATTTTTGTGAAAAAAGTTAATGAACTGCAAGCATACAATACTTAGCACTGTAAGAGCTGAACTTTAGTTAATAATGTAATATATCCAATTTTTCTTTTTAATGAGCAGCTCAGCTTGTGTTATCAATACAAAATAATAATAATAATAATAATAATAATAATAATAATAATAATAAAAGTTCAAGGCTTTTTCCACTACTCTAAAGAACTGAGCAAATGAATATAATTTATACATCCATATGGTATTTCCAAAAGTACCCAGCTTGAAGGTCTTCTGGTTTCACTTAGCTTATCCTTTCGTTTTTGAAGCCACTTGTTTTTCTGGAAGTGTACATGCTTTTGCAATGCTAAGCTGTCCTTGTGAGGTCAGTCTTTTCTTACACAATGGGTTTGATGATGGTATATTACATGGACAGGACAGTCACTTTTGTGACTTATATTCAACTAGTCGATAATGTTTAAAGAAATTTTACAAGAAAGCTCAATCCCATATATGATAAACTGTATGAATAGTATGTTTTGCAGCTCTGTTTTTCCTGCCTCTTAAACGCTTTAAATTCTTGCTTATAACTTTTATTGAATTTAGTTCAGTTGTGGCCGAGAGCCTAGGTTTTACTAAATCTGTATATATGTTAAATTTGTATGTGATATTTATATATGAATATCATTTATAAAACCATATGGCATCTCCAAAAGTACACAGCTTGAATATCTTCTGGTAACACTCAATTTATCATTTCATTTTTGAAGCCACTGGTTTTTCTGGAAGTGAACATGCTTTGCCAAACCTGAGCTGTCCCTGTGAGGTCAGTATTTTCTTACACAAGGATAAGGTCATGGTATATTGTGTGGACAGGTAGTTAAGCAATTGTTATGCTTATAGAAACTTTACAAGAAAGCTCAATCCAAAATATTATATACTGTATGAAAATTGTGTTTTGCAATTCTGTTTTTCTGTGTCTTATGCGCTTTGAGTTCTTGCATATGACTTAAATACCTTCTAATTTAGTTAATTTGTAGCTCAGAGACAATGTTTACTAAATCTGTTTATATGTATAAGTGATATGTGTCTGTGATATTTATAAGTGATTATCATTTATACATCCATATGGCATCTCCAAAAGTACCCAGCTTGAATGACTTCTGGTAACATTCAGTTGATCCTTTCGTTTTTCTGGAAGTGTACATGCTTTTGCAATGCTGAGCTGTCCCTGTGAGGTCAGTAATTTCTTACACAAGGATTACTTTAGGTCATGGTAAATTGCTTGGACAGGATGGTCACAAGCTGGAATGTGTGCATTAGCTCTTCAATCTTTAAGTGTATGTCAACTAAAAACATTTTTCTTAGTTCTGGATTAAGTTAACACAGCTGTTAGGAAATATCTTTCCTAACTTATATTATGTTTTTTTCTATGATAAAATAAGTCCATTCAAGGCCTGGTTGAGAACCCCTGTATGTGATGGAGCAGATAGCAATAAAAACCAGACAAGGTCCCTAATTCTCCCCAATTCTACCCAAAAGTATAAACAGTTTTGAGCATGACACTTAAAGACAATCCTCAGGCAAAAATGTACCCCTACCCATCCTTATCTCCGACCCTCTTCAACCTGCATCCCAACTTTTTTTAAGTTTTTCCTCCAATCCGCACTAAACATCTTCCCTATTAGGACCCCCTACTTTCCTATTACAGTGGCATCACTGTTGCGGTCAACTCTTCTTGGTCCTAAAAGATGGACAGCTAATAGGAAGAGTTCACATCAAGCAGGCAGTGGTCATATGCATCATGATCATTGCCTTCTGTAATTACCAAGTAAGAGCAAGGTTTGTTTGGTGTATTCTGTAAAGCTAATCTATTTTAAAGATAGTACAAGTTAAAAGAGCAATTGTCCTGTTTCAAATATCAATATATGTAATGACCACCCTGAACCCAGTCTGTGTGGGCAGTGTGAACACTTACTGACTTGCTATTAACCAAAGGTAGCTTAACTCATCAAAAAAACACAAATGTTTAATCCAATGTTGTTTTACTTCAAGTGTAACACATTAGATGTATTTAAAGTTTTTTTTTTTTAAATATTAAAAAATATGAATAAATAAATTCAGTTTTATTTAATCTCAACTATGATACTGAAAAATGCTCTAGGCTTCACTGGTATTTGTTTCAATCACCTTTTTGTTATTTTCATTGTTTCTCATCACTTTTGCAACGTGTTGATACATTTTTGTGATATGTTACCTAATTCAAGTGCCCTGTTCGCCACTTTAGATGTATTCTGGTACCTTTATTCTCCACAAAACCTGTTCCCACTTTGATGATTCTGGAGTGCTTAAGGTGGCATACAAGTTTCTATGTATAGAGAACAAAAAAGTGAAGAACTAATTATGTTCTCCTCTTTTCCACTTTTCAAAGCTGTATCTCTACAAGTAAAAATACCTATAAACAGAACACAAAGCACTGTGTAACATGTTGGGACCTTATAAATGAAAGGCATTAATAATAATAATACCTAAACATAACAGGAGAGATGAGCAGGAAGTATCTCACTATGCACTGTACTAACTAGCACCAGTGACCTTGTTTATAAAGTAACATATACATATTGGCAAATAGTTTTCTTGCTGAGATTATTTTTTCTTAATATTATTTTAGTTTGTAATTATTTCAAAATATTTCCAACAATTGTCCAGATGTTGTATGTTCAGTTAATAAATCCCAGGACTGTCCAAAGAATTAAAGCCTAGTCTGGTAAAGGAAATGTCCCAGTTTTTCTGCACATATAGACCAGAGATCCAGACTGAGGACAAACAGCAAATTATCATTCAAATCAGTGTCAGATCAGATGTATGTAAGAGATCTGTGATCAGGTGTCGTTTTTATGCTGCTGGAAGCATCCTAAACTTTAAACCAGGATTTTTGTCATAAAGTGGAATATCTTGTAGCTATTGAATATTTGCAACTAACAAAGTGCTGGCACACAAAGACAAGAAGTACAGAGTTGCAGATTTACCTGGCCAATCAATCTGTATAAGTCATTGTGAATATCTGGGTACAACAAGAAGCAGTGACACATGAGAGTAATAATTTTATTATCTTACACATTCTTCCTCACCTCCACAATGCAAATATGACTTATTTGTGTAAACAGCTGAGGTGTGGAACATTTATATATCCGTTCTGTCTAAAGCTACGTACACACTTCCAATTATTATCGTTGGAAAACGAACGACGAACGTTCCTGCACGATATACACGAACGATCGTATAGCACCGATCCAGCCTGGGTACTTCACTCAAGATTTTGATAACTATAACCCAATTAAAGGTTTGTTGATGAGTGGGAAATCCATAGTATTAGGATATCAACATCTAACAATGGCTAGACATGAGGGATGGCACAGAATAAAGAAAAGGTGCTTGCATAGAGACTTTTTAGGATACATTTAAAAGAAATAATCATTTGTGAAATACGGGCAGTCCCTAAAACATTGGGACAAGGCTACCAGATATGCTATGAACTTGCTTTTAGCATTGATCTGATTGGTATGATAATGGAGCTTATTAAGACATTGCTACAATTTTATACTTGTCTTTCCAAGCCTAATATTCAAGTAAACCTTATACATCATATGATGTACTTTAATTAAATGAGGAAATGAGTTTAGAATTAATAAATGAAAAATCTAACTAAATGAAGTTTAGATTGCTAAAATGTTGGATATACAATTGTCATCTTTTTTTTAAAGTACCGTTAAAAGCTTTTTTTAATTTATGTTGAATGCAGTTTGACTGATCCCTTGCAATCTTTTTGCACATGTATGCACTCCATCAATGACATTTCCAGCTAGTGTTTCCTGAAGGTGATAATAGTGGACAATATTAGCATATTGTGTGTTGGAATTGCCTATTGTAGTCACAATTGAAAACCTGTGTGACAGGATGACAATGTAGTAGTTTACACTTTGTAGTAGTCAAAGTGTAGAAAACACAGTTTTATTATTCATTAAAATATTAATTGGTAAACTAAGACAGAGCGTGGTCACACTTTAAGAGGAAATGTATATTCAAAATGACTATTGAAATTACATAAACATGTTAATTATGTGAGATTTGACCTAATAATTATTAATATTATTATTATTATTATTAATAAACAGGATTTATATAGTGCCAACATATTACGCAGCGCTGTAGATTAAATAGGGGTTGCAAATGAGAATGACTTCCTTGAATATACCCTTGTCACATGCACAACTCCATGGCTTCTATAGGGCTGTCCCCACTCTCTTCCTCGTCCTTTGGCCTGCTCCTACAGTCTGCACATTTTAAAGAGCTCTTAAAACCTATCTTTTCAAGCTTGGCTACCCGATTCCTTCTGTCTCTTAAACCGTCACTACTCACTCACCATTTCATATCTCATATCATATCTGTATTGTGATGTGAGTAATGTGAGTACAAAATATGCGACAACCCAGTTTCTGGTATGAATCAAGCCGATGCTGAACTCCTTTCTTGTATGCAGGAGACTTATGGTTGCCCAGGAAATTTTCACACAGACACTTCAATCTATCCCAAACTTCTAGCTCAGCTGCTGAGAGAGATTGTTTGAAAACATCATCCGGCAAAACAGACTTGATCTGTGGCCCTATAAATATCCCTTCCTTCATTTTTGCAGTGCTTATGTTTGGAAACTTCTCAACAAGGTACTGAAAACCCATGGAGTTTGATTTACCCATGGCCTTTACAAGGTTTTTCATCAAGCCCGACTTGATATGGAGAGGTGGCAGAAATATTTTATGGGGATCAACCAGAGGCAGAAACTTGACAATGCTTGTTCCGGGCTTATAGGTTTTTCTTGGTAGCCAATCAGGCTTAACATAATGGTCTCCCGTAGATCGGCTGTCCCACAGGCATAGGAAACAGCAATATTTTGTGAATCCTCCTTGCATTCCTATCAGCAAGCCAATGACATTTAGATCCCCACAGATGTTCCACTGGTGTATTTTATACTTTAAGTAGTAACTTCATGTTGTCATATGACTACTTTAGGCTAACAGAATGAGGAATCGGTAAACCTGATTTGGAATTTCCATTAGGCAGTAAGACTGCTTTCAAGCTTCTTTTAGAGGAATCAAGGAAGATACACCATTCAGATGGAACATGTTCTTGTGACAAACTATAAGGAGTGCATTTATATCATGACAGTAGCACAGTGAGCCAAACTATTGAAGATCGTTGTCAAGTTATGATTTTGTTTTCTGTAGTGAGTTACAGTTACACCCTTTGCAAGCAAGTGCTTCTGTTTAAACCTTGAAGCAAGAAGTTCTGCTATGTCTTTGGAGAGATCTCAGGAACAAGATCATTCAGCCATGCTTGTGTAAACGTCTCTGGTTCTGAATTTTCATCAGCCAAGTAGTCAGGATCAGATGATCCGGGGTTGTAACTGGCTGCAACTCCAGCGCATTTCTCACCACCTTCTACAGAAGCAAGTCCATCATGTGGCGGTACCAGAACTGGCAATGAATCATCATGGAGAACAGGCCTAATTGCAGAACCGAGGCTGGGATATACAATTTTGTGCTTAGTTTTACCTGAGAATTTACTTTTGTTGATGCTGCAAAAATTGCAGTCGATTGGATGGTCTCGCGGTTCTCTCCACACCATCGGGATTGCAAATGGCATTGCTGCTTTAAGCCGATTTTGCCAGTCACGCAGATCGTTGGAACAACTGGTACAGGTGACATGTAGAGCCCAAGATTTATCCTCGTCACCAAGTGGACAGCAGAAATTTAATTTGTATATCTTTTTAAGTTCTGTGGTAATTTAGCGATGTTGTGCTTTCGTTGTGAAGAAAACGCACATGTAACAGAGGCTGTCTGAATCATTAAGGCGATTTCTAGGCACGATGACAAATAAAATCAATCGCAGTTAGTGTGGTCTCTAACCTTAAAAAAAGAAAACTGTCGTTAAATGTAATTATGTAAAGGCTGTATAACGAATTTCACACAATATATATTTAGCTACATCACAAAAACTAGACGTGCTAGAGAAAAACTGAACACAGATTTGAAATCCGCATCAAAAATACGAAGCCCACATAACATTATATCTGATGAAAATGACATTTTGACCTGGTTTATTATATTCACAGCTCATAGTACGTGGTGGTCAGTGGGAAGAATGCCTCTTACATAGCTGGCAACTGAGAATAATGTCCCCCTTACAGATAGCCAAAGAAATTTAATTTGTATATCTTTTTAAGTTCTGTGGTAATTTAGCGATGTTGTGCTTTCGTTGTGAAGAAAACGCACATGTAACAGAGGCTGTCTGAATCATTAAGGCGATTTCTAGGCACGATGACAAATAAAATCAATCGCAGTTAGTGTGGTCTCTAACCTTAAAAAAAGAAAACTGTCGTTAAATGTAATTATGTAAAGGCTGTATAACGAATTTCACACAATATATATTTAGCTACATCACAAAAACTAGACGTGCTAGAGAAAAACTGAACACAGATTTGAAATCCGCATCAAAAATACGAAGCCCACATAACATTATATCTGATGAAAATGACATTTTGACCTGGTTTATTATATTCACAGCTCATAGTACGTGGTGGTCAGTGGGAAGAATGCCTCTTACATAGCTGGCAACTGAGAATAATGTCCCCCTTACAGATAGCCAAAAAGATCATTGGTGTCAGTGGTAAATAAAAGGCATTGTCCAAGGAACCCTTTGCATTCTCTGGAGGACACCTGTGGTTCTGCAGAAACTGGATTGAGTAACACTGTCTTTGATTGTAAGCCCTTTCGGGCTGGATCCTCTCCTCCTCCTCCTGTGTCATTGTTTGTATCTGTCTCTCATTCGGAACCCCTACTTGACTCTAAATACAGTTTATTATTAATTAATTTTATATATATATATATATATACCGGTATATATATATATATAAATATATATATATGTCATTATGTTTGGTTGTTGTCGATATGTATATTTTATGTTTGTATCAGCACATCAACCATAAAGAATGAAAACGGTTTTAAAGATAAAACTTTTCCATAACTGTCTATTCAACATGCAGATACTGCATTTGGCTTACAATAACCTATGTATGAATGGCCCTATAAAAATCCTGCCTTTGCCTCAAGTACCATTGTACCACTAGTAATGTTTCTACTTATGTCAGAATTTCATCCCATTCACTGAATGAATCTACCTTTGCTAGTAAAAATATATTGATCTTACTCTCTACATGTTTACGTGAGTGGCAGCATGAGCTGATGTGTAACCATTATCAGTAAGCAATTCATATTGTCTAGACTCAAGTTCAGTGTCTCACCGGAAGGTCATCATTACCTATCTGCTCTTTATGACATAATCACAACCCTGTATCACTTGTATCACTGTATCACCTGTATGTAGCCCTGTTAGTCCAAGAAAAAGGCTTTTTTTTTTTTAAATTGTGGAAAAAGATTTTTTGACAGTCATAAATTTCAGACCTTTCATCTTCAAACCTCCACCTAAAGATTGAATATGAAATGTATGTGGTTACTATGCTGTGTTTTAATAAGTAAGAAGAACAAGCATTTGCTCCAACCCCACTAAAACAATAGATCCATTAAGATTCTTCTTTTTATTGAAACATTCTTTTTAAGGAGACATGATTCTGAAAACATCAATTTTCTAGTTATTTTATCACCTGACTTCAACAAGTTTTGACTTCATCAGAATGTATAGAGAACTAAATTAATTTTTCCTTCGTATATTGTATATTTTTCTATGCCAATTACTTAGTTTGGAAGACAAAGGATCAATGGGACAGTAACGCAACACACATTTTAAGAAGTGTCCAGCAATTGCAATATATATGCATGCCTATTTAAACCTAACACCTAAAGGAATAGGGAACTGATTGTTTGAGTTCTCTCTTCCTCTCTCACACCTGTTGGTGTCCCCTTGCCTTCACAAACTCTTTGCTCCTGTGTTATTACTGATTTAAAAGATGCTAATAAGGTTTTGTTCAAGCAGGTTTTGCCTGGTTCTTTGTGAAATTTTTAACTGCTTAGCATTTTCTAGTTTGCACTGGTTTCATCAACATGAAATATGCTTCATTTTCAGAATACCATTGTATTCTGATCAGATCCCAATCTGGATTTCACCTGACTAGCAAACACCAATTAGCATTTACCTCTGTATTTGTCCAAAGAAAGGAACTAATGACTTATCTGTGTTTGACTTCCTTGTGTCTCATTGTGTTTTTTTATTAAAAGACATTCACACAGTTACTGTATATTTAACAGCAGCGCTTACATTACTAAGAATAGGTTATAGATGTTCCAGTCACTTTAATAAGCCATAACGTTTTCTAAAACCGTCACATCAAAGTAATTCTAGATTTATAGTTCATATACCTGTTTTAAAATTTCTTTAGCTGGAAATCAACTTGGTGTTTTAATATGAGAAGTAATTTTAAATGGAAAACAGCTGACATGCATCAAGAAACCTCACACCATAAAAAATGGTGTTCCAGCCTCTTGTATTACATTATAATGACAGCATATATACACAGAGCAGAACAACTGAAGATCTTATTGCTGCATGGGATCAATGAGTTGTTATTATTATTATTATTATTATTATTAAACAGGATTTATATAGCGCCAACATATTACGCAGCGCTGTACATTAAATAGTTGTTCTCATTCTAATGAGTCTGAGAAGCAACACATGGGTCCAAAAATTCACAACCCTGCTTGTGTGTGGTAGGTAGGGGATAAAAGAGCTCTCCTGTGCCCTATCATGGCCCACACCATGAAATGTATTTATGTCTGTGGACATGTCTGCCCTGACTGTGATCATGTTGGTCATACATTTTGCCTCTCAGGAGTTTATTTGAATAGCAAAGAAGTAATTGTGTGCAGCCAAACGAGCCGAGTTAGCAGCTAAAGCCCTGTACACACATTTCACTTCCGTCGCTGGAAACACTTTTGTGATTATTTCTAATCAGAACAAACAAGTGCATGAACACACAGCACCAATTCTGTTCTATGGAAAGGGGAGAAGGGAAGATAAACAAGCATCATCCTGTTGTGTCCTTCTCGATTGAAATATACAGTGGTCCTCTTCACTTGGTTTTTCATTGATTCACCAGTACAAATTGATAAATGATGTTAGGGGATTGTTGTACGCATGCTAGATTTTTTATCTTGGGGTTACGATCCTTGATCTCGGGGGACAATATTCTAGAATGTGAACCAAGTTTTAGAGCTGTACTATGTATCGAATAATATAATTATGTAACAAACTGACCAGACCCCTGGCTTCCCAGAGACTTCCCCATTCTTCTCTGTTTTTGGCCACGAATACTAAAATGTGTCAAAGTATCCTGCCTTCCACAATTAGTATACATTTATATAAAAGAGTTTTTATAGATTAAAATATGAGATATTGGTGCATTGCATTGATGCCTTTGGTCTAATGACTACAGTGGTTGAAATCAGTTCAGCGTGGGGGCCCTAAACCAGTTCTTCACAGGGGTCCACTGCTGGCTACATCTGCCACTGTTTGAATTTGTTAGAAAATTTCCATGGGTATGGCCAGCAAAGTTACTGTTTAAACTGCAGCCATGTGGAACCTCTGGCACCCGACAATATGATATAGATAAAAGGCTGCATCAGGTGTCTGCCATCTCATGTACGTAGGCTGATGAAATGGCTGTCTTCCACTGTGTATTAAATTTGAGAGACTGTCATTGTTTGCAACAAGTGATTGATCATTTAAATGATCAAGATTAAATATATGCAAATATACTTTATATGTCACACACTTGAGCAAACAATGGTTGACCATGTCACCAAATGGTCTCTAGGCATATACAACACAATTTTCTGTCAATGTTATTTCTAATTGATAATTTGATCATGATAATATATATAGTTGAAATGTAACATTAAAATATTTTTTTAATATGGTGGCTAACTAAGATAAAGATGCCTTGCCTGATCAGTTTTCATCCATCCATATATGATGGAAATTGGACCTTGGTAAATGATTCAATGTTTTCCTGTAATCGATCACGCAATCAGTGTTTTGCCTTTCTTGAACTTTTTACCATGGGGGAAGCTTAAAATTACTTTCAGGGAACTCCTGCTATAATTAATAATTCCACAGCTCACTGTACATTAGTGTGGTGATCAGTGTGAAGAATGTCTCCCTTACAGATGGCCAAAAAGATCATTGGTGTCAGTTAAACTAACCTGAGTGTCACAAATTGCTAAAGAAACCTCTAGATGAACCCTACGATTCCACAGAACCCTGACTGAGATATTGTGCTATAGTGTACGGCTTGCTCTATACTTCTGTTGTAATTACTAAACACATTCTAGCTAATGATAATCCTGCTGTTTTCTGTAAATTGGAAAGGACATCACAGAGAAGTGTAATAACAAATTACACATTATTCTTGTTCTTCCCAAAGATAATTTATAGAGTTCTCCTTTATTTGTTGCCATGTAAAAATAGGTATTATTTTTTCTTCCAAATAATAAACACTGTTGCACATGTTGAAAATAGCAAATTTCACTTTGCAAAAAAATCCAGACTAGTAAATGTAAAATGAGTGTAATGTTTGCATGCACAGGACTGGATGGCTGAAATCAGGCATAACATGCATTGATATGGATCATGTATGATATAGTGGTGTGCATCATGTGTATGACATGTATGTGATGAGTCATGCAGTACTGCTGCTCACTGCTTAGCAACGGGCATTATGCTTAGCAACATGCTAATGTCATGCATGAGGAGGGGGAGAGACTGGAAGCTACAGAGGAATTTCATGTCATTCTTATTTTAGCACCCCCTGGCACTGCAGGGAAGAAAGGTGGCAGCTACCATAACCCAAGCTGTATGCAGGGCGCTGTGTGAGGAGGGGATCCAGGAGAGCTGTGTGATTTGTATGGAGATGTGAGGAAGGATGCTGTGTGAGTCAGGGAGGGGGATGGGGCAGCACCAAGGGATACTTCACCAAGGGAGAACGTGACCTACGTGAGGAGCCACAGAGAGCTCTGACCAGCCCGGACCCCTCCTGTTACCCGACCTCCCCACCGCAAGCCTACTTTACATGGCTGGGAGACGGCCCATCATTATCATGCAGATCAGTGCGACTCCATCACAACGCTGGCTGCATAGCTAGAATGAGGGCAGAAAATGTAGCATGAACAGGAGATGCAGCCAAAGAAATGTATAGTACACTAGATGAGAAGATAACATATAAATGTATAGTATATGAGAAGGTACCATATACATGTATAGTATATGAGAAGATAACATATAAATGTATAGTATATGAAAAGGTACCATATACATGTATAGTATATGAGAAGATAACATATAAATGTATAGTATATGAGAAGGTATCATATAAACATATAAATGTATAGTATATGAGAAGGTATCATATAAAAGCATAGTACAGTATGACATAGTACCACATGAATGCATAATACAATATGAGAGGACACCACAGCAATGCATAGTACAGTACAGAATGATACAGCACAGCATGAGTCGATGTCCTTTGGCACAGCAAAGTTCATGGCTGAACCTTTATCCTGAGGCAATGCCCAGGGCGGGAAGCCAGGGTCTCCTCATAATGCCTCTCAGACTCTGCTGCCCCCTTACCGGCTGTGAACCTGAAAATCTCCAGAATGGTATATTGCAGGGACCTGATATGTCCAGAGGATGCAGGGGACCCCTATTGCTGCCTGTACCCCAAATTTCACCCCCCCCATCTTTAGGGTTTTTTTTAGGAGATAGAAAGTCACAGATGTGCAGAAACCAGGACCAAGGGCCAAATGAATCTGTCTGGGTCTCCTGGGTTCTGAGCTTTGAAACCCCACAGGATAAAGTCCAGGAAATGCAATGTTCTGATAAATTGTGTCATTTTTACCACAACTTTGGGGCTCTATAGGGGGTTTCCTATGCAAAATGGCCCTGAGGTGGTGCATGAATTTACTTTTAGTGATTTTGCCAGTTTAGTGTCTTTTTTTGACCCCCCTATCTCAGAGCCCAACGGGGATACAGGGGTGCAGTTTAGAATGCAGGTGGTCACCTGCCCTGACATATTTAGGTTCAGGTGATTACTGAGGGTGACAGAACCCCGGAACTGTACTCTTTGCTAGATGTCCAGATGTCAGACATATTAATAGGGCTGTTGTCACCTCAGGCCAAGTTAGGGTAGCTCTGATGAGCCACAATAGGGCTGTTGTTAGCTCAGGACAGGTAAGATGAGGCCTGGTGGCCAGGAATGAGGCTATTGTCACCTCAGGCCAGGTTAGAGGGGCTTGGTTGACCCAAAATTGGGCTGTTGTCACCTCAGGTCAGGTTAGAGGGGCTTAGTTGACCCAAAATTGAGCTGTTGTCACCTCAGGTCAGGTTTTATTACAATCAGCCCTCCTCCTTCCTGGCCATTACATTACATTAAAATAGAACAAAGGGAGAGGAGACAATACCCACCTGTGATAAGGAAGGAGGCACAGAATGGCCATTATCACACATCACCATAGCAACAGAATCAACAAAAACTTTGTGATGAAAGAGAGGATCCCCTGCTACCCACTATTATTGTAGTATTATTATTAAGAGTATTCATGTAGCACCAACATATTGCGCCGCGCTGTACATTAAATAGGGGTTGTAAATGACACATATAGACAATGACACAGGAGGAGTACCCTGCCCAGAAGAGCTTACAATCTAATATCATTGATGTAAATTGTGAAAAGTCATCAGCCAGCAGCTGGTGGAGAGATGATCATAAAAAGAGGAATATTGGTGGCAGTAAGAAACACAAGTCACTTGTAAAGTGGAAATGATATTTTTTATACATTATATCACAGTGCTGGTAGTGCATATATGTCAAAAGTTTGAAGATCCAAAATTCAGTAGTTGTTGGTATATATAAGAGATATTTGGCTTAAAAGATAATTTAGGAATCTTAGGGGATAAAAGTGCAGGAAAATAAATATTACACACAGCTACAACAGAGGTACTTGGGGTTGTATAAAATGATGGAAGGATCCTCCCCCCCGGCATGTTAGGGGTTAATGGATACGTGCGGGCAGCGGCGCAATTTTCGCCCTGTAGTTGTGGAATGGGACCGGAAGGGGTCAGCACTGAGCAACAGGTGGACTAGAAATGGGCGGAACTGTGACGTCAGCGGCATCACGTTACTCCTCTCGCCGGCCGGGTTTTTTTACAGCTCGCAGCAGCAGCAGTGCGTACATCACTTACAGGAAGAGAGAGCGGAGACCTTATCAGTGCACAGCACAAGCAGCGCTGCCCCCACTCAGCATTACTATTGTCTTGCAGCAGGGACCTGCCATGGCCGGCACTTATTGAGCACTGTGTGCGGCATTATCACGATACAGCTTGGCGGAGTGATCGCTTCTTTCTAATATTATCAATTATCTGGAATCGCGGGAGCTTCGTGACTATGCCTATGGAGCTTATGCAGAACAGGATGAAGAAGATCTGGCTGCCTAAAGAAATGGAGCCGAGGGTGCCAATCAATGGTAAGAGACCGGGGGATGGGGAGGATGCAGCGCGGTGTGCGGGGCCCAGGCGGGCTGTGCCGTGTTTATTGTCTGGCACACGCGTTGTCACATGTAGCATTAATCCCTCCATTACCTCCATCCATTAGACTTTGCAGTTGCTCTGTAATCTCCCCGAACCGGAAGGTATTATTAGATCCCGGCATTAGGATGCAGGACGCGTCATTGCGATATAACAGGCGTGCAGGTCTGCAGCGTCTGATCATTTGCGTCATATTCCATGGGGTGCACGGCTGATCGTTATGTAGAGCTCCTCCAGCCCGGGATGGTGCAGCATTGTGTTGTCATGTCTGCGGGGGGTGGTAGCATCACTCCAGCGATCAGCTGTGACTCAGGCATTCCTCCATCATTATCCTCATCTATTGCCTGCAGGCGGGGGAGGGCTGCTGATGTCACAGCATTTGGTATTCCATTTATTGTGCACACCAGGGGGTGGACTCGGGATTCCCCCATGGCTTCTACAAGGATTAAGATGGAACATCATTGGGATGTATCTCCAGAAGGACATAGATCTCATAGTATCCCCCCCAGAAGAAGTGTTTTTTTCCCCAACTCCTAACATCTAATCCATAGACTGTATGACTACCATCAGAGATCTCCACAGGGGTAAAGGGAAAAATCTTCCAATGGGGATACCTCTTCCAAGATGGCTAACAAGGGAGTTCCCCTCACTTTGGGTGAGTTCCACTAACTTCCTGTTGAATCTTTGGAGGTAAATATTAATTTCCACAATGGTACTAAAACATAGAGGCGTTAGGACATTAAAATGTTTGGCTGTACAATCCTTTAAGTGACAACCTATGGCTAGTGCTGCTAAAATGTATCTGATTGGAAATGTACATATTCAGGGAGGGTTATACATTATCGTCTATGTAATTACACTTGTGATGGTGCTTTGTTTTAATATCAGAATGTATTGCACACCTGCCACTTCCTCATGAGCCCCTTCTTCATGATATGTCTGGTTTCTAGTAACCAACTTTCAAACATTTTTGGGCTTGCAGGCTTTCTACAAGCTAGAAACCCATTGTAGGCTTTCTTTAAGAAGAAATGGAAAGCTCAGCTTTCCCTGAAAAACTCCCCTTCTCTCTAGTGCTGTCCCCTGCAGAATCCCCACTGTACTCTAATACTTGTTCTCTTCTGGCACCCAGTTGGGTACACCACCTTATCAGGCCTCCATGGACTCAGAGGAGAGAATGGCATTGCTGTGTTATATTGTGCCATGTACAGCATTCAGCACCTGCCCATGGCTGCTGGAAAAGAAACGATTAGGGGAGTCAGTATTTCAGTTCACATATTTTTACACTTTACAAATTTCTTTAAACTTCATATTTTCTGCATAGAAATTGCTGAAACAGTTAAATAAACATATTTGTAAATGATTTGCATTCATGTTATTTAAACATCAAGCAGTGGGGAGACAGCCAACTAATCCCGGATCACGTGTAACCAGATGATGTCCGGTAGAAGTCAAATTAGGCAGGTAGACGTTTGTCCGGATTAGCAATCTTAAGAGTGTTCCGGCTGTGTCCTCTGCAAAGGTTTATTCGGGATTAGTAATGGTCTATCCAGCCTGCATCCCCACTATCATTTTAAATTTATTAAAAGTTTAAAAAAAGTTTTTTTGCAAGCAATTCAGACTGGTTTGCATGCTGACTATAGGAGTCCATGGCTAGTCCTATTTTACCTAAATTAAGCCTGTCTTTCTTTTCTCTGGCTGCAGATTTTACTTATGTAAATGGCTGCCTCATATAATTGTTCTCCTCACTCCACAGATCCCATGACTAAGCCTGCTAGTGTGTTCTGTTTACTGCTAGCTGTATATCACTGAAAGGAAGCTGGGAGGTATTGGACTAATGTTCCACTGTCATAGACTTGTGCTGAACCCCAGCCATTCTGAATAACGTGCTGGATACAGCAAAACAATATGCGCAGATTACTGTGCCATATACAGGTATAGTGGTATGGCTAGAAAAGGTGACCTTAGTTCAAAAAATTTAACACAATTGGGGTTTTTGAGAAGTCCCTGCTCCTTTTTGGAATTTTAAGTCAGCCACTCCTAAGGTTTAATGAATGGGAAGAGTAATGAGGGAAATTAGTTTCTTTTCATTATCCACACATTGACATCTGTGTCCCTTGGGGCATACAGTTGAGCAGTGGGAGATGCTATACAAATGAAGGTGAGTCAGCAGATGGTGTCTGCTCGCCAAATCCTAAATGGACCAGATTAATTACTTCATCCTTAATTGGGTGTGGTGGTCAACCCCCTGTGAAGGTAAATGTTTCTTTTCTCTGTAACTGGAGGAAAAGCAAACTCTCCCCCCGAATGGCCTAATAAAAGCAAACATTGCAACTTATTAAAGTTTATTTGGGTCATAAGGAAGCTCGATATCAAGCACCTGTAATGGTTTGCATTACATAGGAAGTCTCTATTGGCTTTGGAAGTGTTCAGTTTATTAATGGATGGGCAGATGTCTCACAACGCCTTTCTAATTTTGTTTTCTTCCCAGACAATGTGCCTTAGCTGCGTTAGCAGATGTGAAATCTTACCTGACTGAGGAAGGTGGACAGATTGCTGTAAGTTCTAGTGTCCTTTATTTATTTATTTTTTTGTTGCTGCTCTAAATTCCAAATTAATTAATGTGACTTTGTGTTCCAGGTCTTTGATGCTACAAATACAACCAGAGAAAGAAGAGCGATGGTTGTTGATTTTGCCAAAGAGAATGACTTCAAGGTTAGTTGGCAGAAACAGAATACATTAATATGTTTTCAGATTTTTTTTTAATGGTATGGCTTTGGTAGGAAGGAAGATTTCACACAATTCTTGTTTTGTAATGAATTACTTGTTGTCCATAGGGTTTTATATCTGGGATATGTTTATTTCCCTAGTGGTTGAACCTGATGACTGACTGTAAAATATATTGGTTTTCCCATCACATACTGACTGCCATAGAGGTTGAATAAAAAAAAAATAGCATTGCATATACTTTGGTTAATGACTAACATGGAAATTTACATTGCCTAGCAGTAAGTTTGTATCTTTTTATTTTCCAGGTGTTCTTTATCGAATCCATCTGCGATGATCCATCAGTTGTTGCCAGCAATGTTTTGGTAAGAATATATTGTCTATTAAAGCTAGCAGTGTATTTTGATGATCTAATAAACCATGATAGGGATTAAACTAATTGTTATGCTTTGTTTGGAATTTTAGGAAGTTAAACTGTCCAGCCCTGACTATAAAGGTTGTTCATCAAAAGAAGCACTGGATGACTTCATGAAAAGGATAAACTGTTACAAGAACATGTATGAACCTCTTGATCCAGACACCCATGACGAATAAATTTAAATCAAACTGGAAATGGAGATGGACACCAAAGCAATTTTACTGTTTCCTTAAGAAATGAAGAAGCCTCTGGTCATTTCAACAGCGGGGTGCACAGCTGGGGCTGCTCATACGCCGCCAAATCTTTATTTTACATTTTGTTTTTGTTTTTTACCTTTTATTTTTTTGTAGTTTTAGTACAGTTTGTTTTATTCTACTGTTTTGGAAAGTATTAACCAAAATGGCAAGAGGCCAGGTTAAAGAAATGTAGATGATTTCAAGGGTAAAATAATACTGTGTTACCTTCCACTGTTCTTCATATGCCTGTTTGTTTCCCAAGGGTACCAAGTCCTTATGTTGAGATTTAGGTATACTTGCCATCCTGTCCCATGGAATTGGTGCGAAGTTTACGCTGTGGTCTGGGCTGCAGTACTTCTGTTTTATACGTATAGGTTTGGTGCTTTCATTTGATGTGTACATGGATCGTAATGTCTCTTGTGTGGGACCTGGTTATCATGTATACTGTGGAAACACATGTTCTGAACTTAACAACATCATCTTACAGGGCTGTCTACTTAGTTGTGCAACATGCTAAAAGTAATGTTTCTAGTGTCATGGCTGCATCCCAAGTTAAACCCTCCACTGTGTTGAGGCATGCAATAGGAAAAAGTCATTTTACCAGGCTTATTGAGTAGGGTAAAGTAATCATCTTTATCAAGCTATGAGAATTCTGCTTTTAATAGTATTTAGTTGATGTGGATTATTGCACAATAGTGCAACACTATTCCCCTTTGCTGTACTGATACATCCTGGCCGTGTCACCAAATGCCACAGTGTGACTGGCATAGTATGGAGTAGATAAAACAGACTTGCTTATTTTCCCAAAAGCTGCTAGAACAGTATTGTCCTCAATGCTTTCTACTATCTGTAACTTGAATTTTCCTAAGCCTGCTTCTGCTGCTAACGCCATTCCCTGTTATCTCCTTAAGCACATATTCACTTTATGGATGTGAAGTGCAAGAATTGGCCATTTCATTGTTCCTCAGCGGCTTTAAGCTGGGGATCTTGATATATGGGTGGGGGAATTATATTTTTGTATGACTTAACTTTTTTTCTTTCAAAAATGCATGTTAGCACTTTAATACAATGGTCAGGACAGGGTTGTGAGAAGGCGATTTGCGCAGAATTCTTGGCATGGACTGACACAAGCTCAGAAAATGTGGGAGAATGTATTTTTTTTTTTCTTTCTTTCTTTTTTTGTCGGGATGTATCTGATGTGTAGCTAAGGAAGCAAATGTGGATCTGACTGTGTAACAAATCAACCTCAATTTATTCCTGCGTGGGGACTGATTTAACAGGCTGCTCAAGCAAGAATATGTTATCCCATGGCCGTACTTCGGGATTCAGGATATCAAAGACATTGTTGCAGACGTGAAAACTGAGGTTGATTGTGACATTTTTTGAGTGATTGTATTTGATTGTAAAATGATGTTACTGGGTTTTTTCTGATTTTCTTTTTTAATACTTATTTTTGAATCTTCAGTTTACCGTTTTTGTTAAGAGATTAAAAGAGAAAGTAGTTTCATGTGTGTGCATGCATATATAAATTTGGCTTGAGATACTGATAAAGGTTTTGTTTTTCTACCTTTGCACTATTTATCATGCCATAGATTTGTATAGGTCCAATGCTCACTTCTCATCCATGTTTGGAACCAAGCGCACCCCTATTGGTATAAAATAAGTTGTGCAAAAAAAACATATGCATGGTATAAAAAAAGCCAACATGCTATAAAAAAAATCAGATTCATTGTGTTGGTGTAAACTATTTGTGTTTTGGGTGCTCTTGGTTACTGTTTAATATATCTGTTATTGAGAGGTTATAATTGACCATTTCTTAATTGTTGAAATGAAGCCACCATCGATCTTTTGTCTGTAAGAGTAAGATATTTTTTTTTTTTT
>NC_092859.1:112777742-112822661 GCF_032062135.1 Pyxicephalus adspersus
ACAACCTTCTCTCTGTCTCAAATAAAGGACCATTGTTATCAGGACTTTAGTAAACAGTATAGAGGTGTTGCGAGGCCATAAGGAAGGCAAACATACCTAATGAAGCCTAACAGTGAAACATTGACAATTTTAGAACTTGGTGGCATAAAGATAGCAATTTTTAAGTTAGATGTCTCTTAAATCTATTGAGAGAAGCAGGTCTATTGACTGGACCATAAAATTTGCAGTATAGTATGTGGAGATTCCATTTGGAATTGTTCCTTCTGGATTGAATTGTTCAGGATTGTTAAATCGATTACCAATCTACAATCTCTTATGTCATGGAACTTTAACAATTGTTTGCTGTTCTTGAAGATAAGAACATTGACATTAAAACAACAAACTTTTTTATCGTCTCTGCTGAACACTTTGTCACTGGAGATCCTGGGCATGGTGAGCTCTGAAAATTAAGAGTGGTTCTTAGAAATCCTTTGAGATCTACTATAAGATTATCAGTGAAAAAAATCTGAACCTTGTGTCCAAACTGTGAAAATGAGGTTGATGCGACAGCTGGTCTGCATGCCCCTTGTGTGTGTTGTGTCAGACGATTTCCTTAGATGTAAACTAAAGCTTAAAAAACTGGATTTATTCAAATTTGTTGTAAAAAAATTAAGGGTAAAACATGGTCATCTTTTATAAATTACCCATTTTAAAATTCAGTAATAAACTGTTAATTTTATTAGTTCTGGATAGGGGGAACAATAGACTCTGTAGCTTACTGCCCAATCCTCTAAATTCATATCATTAAAAAGGGAAGGAACTCATCTATGGGGTTGGAGATCTAATAGCCATCATCATGGGAGTGGAAAGTGTCAACAAAGATTGCGTGACATGTAAAATTATGAAATATAGATAATTTTTGTGTAAAAAAAAAACAAAAACATATCTCGGTAAGCGGTAAGTCACGTATATATTAATGTGTAAATTATGCTTTATCGGTAGGTCCATGTAGTTCACTCTTTCTAGGCTTTTGATGGACATGTTTCGCAGGTAGTGCTTCATCAGGGAGTAAGACTAGATTCAAAGAGCAATACCGATTTAAACAATATAAAAGCAATAATATTAACAACTCTAATTGCTTTTAGGTGAATAACCATGAATCAATTGTAACAGTTTAAGGTATGGAAGAGATATAATCCAGTATGGTTTCCTGAAAGTTGTATATCTTAGCTGAAGGCAAAGGTCAAAACAGGTATATAAGCACTATTCAAAATATTAATAAAGCGTTCTGTTACAAATTCTTTCAAACTCTTAGAGTATTGTCATGTTGCACAGACACCAATTGTCCAGTAGTTGTTACTATAGACAATCCCTCTTTTATGTCTGCTCTATGGCATTGTTGTCCCAGAAGGTGTTAATGCGCATGTGCGAGCTCTAAATCTTGACAGCTCGCACATGCTCATCAACACCTTCCAGGACACCACTACCAAGAGGCAGTGGCTGTGGGATCCAATTTCCAAGAATTCAATTGAAAGCCATTTGAGTTGTTTAAATTTTAAAGTATGATCAATATCTTTTTATACTTTTTTATGTTCTTCAAATTTGGGTTGTATATGGCTCAGTGAGTCCTAGTCTTACTCACCCCTGATGAAGCACTGTTTGCCAAACACATGGGGTCAAAACACTAGAATAAGTAGACTACACAGACCTATCTTTTTATGATTAGGCATCATTTCCACAGTTGTATATATGTTACTTACCACAAACCATTGTATAGATGTTTTGTACAATTGATGCATGGTAATTCACTTGAAAGCACTTTGGGTTGTTTATATTATATTGTACGATCAATATCTTAGTACACATTTTAATGTCCCTACAATGTTTTATATTTGGGTTGTATATTGCTCTGTGAATCCTATTTTTACACAACACAACAGTATTCTTTGCATTTGGAAAAAATATTTTTTTTTTTTACCTGCTGGATCAAGTAGTTTCTCAGTATGTGTATGTTTTTAGGTTAAAAGTAATAGACACGACGCATGTTTTTATCCAAAATATGTAGCTACACCACTGTTTATTACCTATATCCATGGAAAAGGAAAGGGTTCTGTGTTATGTTCCAGTTTCATAAATGGATTCACAGGTATAAAAAGTCATGAATAGAAATTAATCCCCAAAAAATAACATTACTTGGACAACTGTATCTACCAAGAGAACAGACAGTATACTTGGCAAGCATGTGTAATATAGCAGGAAGTAAAAAAGTCTTTTTGCCAGGTCTTTTTTTTCAATAGGACACACCAAATTATGCGGGATACAAAGGCTTTGGAGAATCCACATCGGAGACTCTGATCACAAACAAGGTTCATAGTTTAAGTGGAATTTATTAAAAAAAAACATTAGTCTAAGTAATGACTGCACTGCATACTGGTATAGGCTCATTATATAAAATTAAAAGTTTAACCTTTAATTAATATTGGAAATATATATATATATATATATATATATATAAAGAGTTTGACTTACAGGGAAACTGAAGATTGTGTAAAGGATGCTGAGTAATATACCCAGGTAGTTCTATCAAATGATGTATAGAAAATCTCCAGAAGATACATCAAAGGATATTTTTTAGGCAAAGGGTTTCATCTGAAATTAAAGTTTAAACTTTTCATATATAAAAAAAAATGTAAAAAAAGTTTTTTTTGCCCAAATTTGGCATAATTAAAGAGGAAGTAAACTGAAAAATGCCCAAAACAAAAAAAAAGATCTTCCATTTGGTCATGCGTCACCCTGGTATCTGTCTACGAGTCGGCGTGTTGTACACCACCATCTTCGCCTCTTCTTCCGGGTTCTTCTTGGAATGTCACCCAACCCAGGTGCCAGATCGGGTGACGTAGGTTGGAAAAAAACTTGCCGATCTTACTGCGCATTGCACAGGGGGAGGAGAAGAGAGGGAGGAGAGAAATGCTGATAGATGACTTGAGTAAAAGTCAAGGCTGATTTTTTTGGGTGGGAGGGGGATTTTTCAGGACATTTTGGGTGCTGACAAAAATTTGGCTTATACTCGAGTATATACGGTACTTAAACTTGCAAAAACACAAGATTTGTGTACCTATGTACATACAAGTAGCCACTGTGTAACCCATATTGGATATTTCCACATTTTGTGAGTGAGGGAAAAAAAATCCAGTATATATGGTTAATTCCACACTAATATACTGTTCAGAATTAAAGTTTCACAATAATAAAGTTGGACATATTTAGTATCCATTTACTTAGCACACTTTCAGATTTACAATTTTGCAAAATAAAGCTGTGACTGTATACACTAAAATCTGTATTTTTACTAAAAATAAAGGTTTTAAAACTATTGAGCAAATTTTGTGTGATGTACATATTTGCATCTATTGCCTTTTTTATTCTGCACTCTGCTTTCAGAAAATATAAAATATTTTTGGGGTTTTAGAAAACTTTTAGGCCTAACAAGTGTGTTGAAAAAAAGTGCAATTTTTTTGCATGTCTTTCAGAGGTCCATGTCCTTTATTACCAACATCTGCCAAACTCAGACCAGAAGAAAGCATCCTGCTTCTTCCTTTTCATATGTGGCAGCTATTCAAGCAAGTGTGGAAAACTGCCTATGTGACTGCAGTCAGGTTTGACTCTAACTGACATTACCTCAGAACTTTAGAGCTGAAGTGACTGAGTAAACACAAGCCCTTGGCTATAAATTGCATCTTTTTTTGTGAGCTCAGCTGTGCTACATTTTTTTGGCAAAGTGGTCCACACTGGAGACGTGATTAATTCTGCTAAGACCAATGTAATATTAGCTGAAACATGAAAGAAAAGTTTGTTCGTTTTGGCTTATAAATGTATTATTTTATGTAAGAAATAGGTTTTGTTTTCAATGCTTTTGCATGAATTTTTTTGCATTGATTTTATTAGCATGCATACTTTTACATTTTATTTCTACATTATGTTTTTACCAGAGTCCAATATCAGTATTTCTACTTGGATAAGTGTTTTGTGTTAGCTATAACTGGTAGAAGTGTAGAAGTGTATTATTTCACCCTAAAACATTAAAGATAAATGACAGAAGTATGAATAGTCCCTAAAAATATCATAGCCTTCCACAACTAAGTTTTCCTGCAAACACCACCTCCACCCTTGACTTAGCCAGCCTAGATATAGTACTTTTCTTAACTTGTTTGTATTAAGCACTGTACACAGCACCATTCTGTTCAATGAAGAGGGAAGGAAAAAGCAAGTGGGAACACGTTGTGCTCTCGTCCATAGCAGATTCATCCGGGCAGAATGGATTAATGAATGACTTTGCGGGACTGATGTCCACATGCCAGTTTTTCACCCGAGAAAAGCATGGCCATTCATCTTGGGCAGCAATGAAAGTGAAAGTCCACTAAACAAAAAAAGCAGCAAGTCAGATCTTAAAACTATAAGTAGCTAAACCCTGCATAAAACACATTGAATTAGTGCCACCCTTAGTAAATGTAGCTGATATCCCTAAATAGCAACATAACTACAAATTTTATGGATCCTCCTTGATTCCAAATGATGCATGGACAAGAGCTGTACATACAGCACTGTTCTGCTCTATATAAAGAGGGAAGGGGGAGAATGATGGAGAGGTACCCCGCTTTGCTCTTTTTCCCTTCACGTCAATTAAGATCGTTCGTCGTCCATCGTTCGTGGATCCGCCAGGACGGTCGTTCTGACGATGGACGAGGAGCACTGTGCACACGCAAGATTCTCGCCCAAAATCAGCCCTGAGCCAATTATTGTACGAGAACCATTGCATGTGTGTACCTAGCCTAACAGTTGAGCCAAACTAAACAATATTTAGCCACTGTGACGGTATCTAGTAAACTGTCACTGCATTTGCAGTTTTCACAAAAACTAAATTTCGTGCTGTAGTATGGGGCCCTCTATGAGCCAAATAGTTTTGTCTGTGGCATTGGATGGAAACATTGTTATAAAGGGCTGGTTCCCTGAGACAGTTGAAGATAGGAGGCATTCTGCATGGACATGACTTTGAAGGTGTACTGGAAAAAAGTTTTCTATACCATACACAAAAAAAGCTTTTTTCTAATTTTTATTCCAAGGATTGTTTTTCAGATGCCACTTATATATTAGGATTTTAAACTTCGTGCATTTGAGAGAGCAATTGTCTGTAAAATCAACATAGAGTGTTGTTATAATGCAGGTGTAACAGGCCAAGAAAACCCAGAGAGCTTTAAATGATCTCACATACACAGATGAATAAGTTTCCCAGAACACAATGGTGTATAATGAGCCTACCAGTCTAGCAAGTATAGCACTATGACTCAGAACACTGCTAGTATTTCTAGTCATTACCATTGTCATGTTTTTTGATAAATGCGCTCTGGAGTAAGTAGCCTTTTAAGAACGTAAATGAAAAAAGAAAACTTTTTTGTTTTAACTAGAACTAGAGAAGGGTTAGACCTTTTTGTGAACCTGACAACGTCTTACATGGGTGTAAATTGTTATTTTACAATGCTGATGACAGTTAACTTATGATGATTAAATAAATACATTCTTATTATACACCCAGATCTAAACTATTGTTCTCTTCGCAAACAACTCCAAAGCTAAACATTTGCTATGGGTACCATGGGAGGAATCTATAGATAAGAACATTTATTGAATAAAATGGTTGGGAGAGAAAGAGATCACAGGAATAGGAATGCCGCACGTAGATGCAGTATGATTTCATCATTTCTATTGTGAAATATTTTTGATTCTAATCGGTGTGGAAGGATAAGATCCCTAAAACACAAATGTGGCACAACTTGTTATACAGCAGAGGTTTGTCAGGGAGATATCCTACATTATACACTTGTCACAAAAAAGTGAGATGAAATCTTCCAATATAGAAAAAAGTTCTGGTGACACCTGGCTTAGAAGGTAATCCCATCACTTTGGGAGATTTCCTCTCACTAACTACTGTGCCTTTAGGACAGAAAGAGAAATCTTCTCAGCAAGACAACAAAAAATAACCTAATTGGTGTTTAAACCCTTCCTATAAAAATATGAGTAGTGCCAAAAATGTTTGGGTATGCACACATTTTCACAAATGTACAGCTATTACATGTTGTAGTTGTTTTAGGGAGTTCAGATCACACTATAACAAACACACTTGTACCAGCTGGTTATAATGAAGGCTGACCTAGTTTTTTTCACAAATCAGTATGCAAAGATACAGAGAAAGAAAATGCAGTTTCTTCAGAGCAGAGAGATGTCCATGTGTGAAAATATTTTTTTGTAAATCCTAGCAATTTATTTAGTTTACTTAAAAAAGAATTGCTATATTTCAACTAACCAGTTTCACTTAAAAAAGACATTTATTTTATTTATGTATCCCAAATTACTTCTAAGCAACACAAATAGAAATGTAAATGTACGAAGCCATCAGCGTATTTCCTAGGAATTATGTAAGTTTATTGTAAGTTTCCTGCACTTCATACCTGTGACTGGTGAATTTGATTACATGTTTTAAGTCATAAAAAGACTATATGATTATATGGCATGTGACTGCTAAATCACAACATTAAAATATGACAAATTAATTTGTGATTAGATAACATTAAAATATAGGTATGAGAGCTATTTAAAATGTAACAACAGTATGTCCAAATAAGGATGAATCTGATTGAAACCAACAACATCCAGCAGAGCCATGTGTAGCCAAACTAGTGGCAACTAAACCACATGTTCCTATTGGAGAATTACTTTTTGTGTAGGTGACAATGAATGTTTACTAGTAATGCCAAACTGGCAATATGAATCTGACAGAAGTTTAAAGCCACTTCTATTTTTTCCAAAAAAGCAAACTTTTCTGGTAGTTGGCACCAGTTTCAACACTTACTATATACTGACACATATGGCTGTGTAAGCTACAATGCAATTTTCTCATAAACTATTGTTTTTGCTGCTCTCCACACAGGTCCTCTTCAAATAACATCAGTCATGTTATCTTACAATTAGTTCTTGCAGTATGCAAGTAAATGTGCAAACAGATGCATCCAACTCACACAAGACTTTACAGCAGGAGGTGGCACTTCCCTCCAGACTCTTCCCAATGAAAGCATCTGTGTTTGTATAGCAATAGTCAGCATTCTTGGTATGTGAGTATGTGACACAGAGCATGTACCAAAAGAGTAGAACCTAATGTGATATCCTCTGCATACATCAATACACCAGGTAACCCTTTCTGACTCATGTGCAGATTAGCAGCTTTTAGAGCTATTTTTATCACAGACTGACTGATGTCTGGCAAATATCCACAGACATATTTTATATATCCCTGGGCCATACTCAGGCCAGGCTCTGGGGAAAATCACATTTTATGATGTAAATCATAAAATTCAAAAGTCAGAAATGCAAGACAAAAATCTATCGCTTGTGGACATAAGCTATGATGTGAATGCTGTAATTGTGAGTGTAGAATAAATTCACAATATAAAACACCCATAAATAACTAAAGTATTTTCATTATACCAACCACAAAAACAATATTTTTGCACTGTGCTTGAAAATCTGTAGGTAGTCTTTAAAGTAGATGGGAATCTAAATGTGGATATTTGCTTGGTTGAATGCAACATGTTATTGAAGGTATGAAGAGTATATAAAGCCATTTTTAGTAAAAAGTGTTAAAACATGTACCAGGTTGTGTTTTGCAGTCTATGCCCTTCTAGAACAAAATTTGCATCCCAGCATTGTGATAGGAACTGGTGTCCTTATTACAGGATTTCTCCATAACTCTTTCTCTGATGACTACTTCGAGTTCTTGGATTTCCGAGTGACACTGGTCACCAGGTAAACAAAAAGGGGTAACAAAACCAATAAGGTCCCTTTACATGTATTATTATGCAAAACACTACACATTAATGTGCATGTGGTAATGCAGTGTGAAGCCATCCTGTTATATACCTGTTCATTATCACACAGTATTTTTTTTACCTGTTTAGTAGAATATTATTTTTCTACTATTTTATTATTCATGGTAAATAAAAAACAATGCCTTCTATCCTGACATGACATTTAACCACATTAATAAATTCCAAATAAATACATCTGTCCCATGACTTTTAATTGTTTAATAATTTTTTTAGTTGTTTACCTTTTTTTAAAAAAAATGAAAGGAGTTCACCTTTAGTTAAGCAGTTTCTCTAATTTAATTATAAGAAAAAAAGTTTGTGAACACTTTTGAGTTCAGTGACCCAGTAAAAATAACTTCAGAGGTTCCTGGGAAAATAATGAAGGTATTTATACGTCTCAGTAAGGTTACAAAAAGGTTTCTAAAAGTCTCAGTGTTCTCCAACCCACATTACGTCATATAGCATGTCTACAGAGGTCATACTGTATAATATAATTGCTATGCCCTCCTTAATTGGTACGGCAAAGATTACAGAAATAAACACAAGTGCTACATTGAAGATAAAAATAACTTTTCCCTATTAGTTTTCAGTGATGTGTCCACTAAAAGAAAAATACCAGCATTGTTCAACTGGATAGATCTACCTCTGGCCAAGACTGTAAAATGATTGACTGGAAACATTCTGCTAGCAGCTTGTATCATCCAGAAAATCAAACTCAATCACCCTTGAAGTTCTGACTTCAAATGGACTTAATTGGATTGGGACCCAACTTTTCCCTCAATTTTCCTTTGCTTCTCTTTTCCCCTTTCATTCGTTTCTTCTCCACTATTTGACCCAAACAACAATGACATGTTTCTCCCTACCCTGGGGTCAACATAAGTGCAACCTTGTAATTTTCAGTCTTTCTGTGATAATCTGTTGCTATCCCTATTATTCTGCCCTGGTCTTTGTTAATATAATACTGTTGACACGCTTAACTTGGTTATATCTGAAGGATCTATAAATTTGTTTACTGTATGCTTTTAATATTTTAATACTACCTTGGTGTCTCATCTTTTATTACTTTGTTTCATTGTCACCTTTATTTTATACCTTTTTTTGTTTCAGAACACCCTTTTTTTCAGTAAAGACATCAAAGTAAGACTGTAAAGTAAAAAACATTTGTTTCACATCAAAGATTAGCAAAAGACCACCTGGATGTTTTAGAACTGCTTAGACCACGCTCTGTGGACAAATGAAATTACATTTAAACATAGAGAGATCTTCGAGCACTCTATTTAGAGAACCATTTTTCAAAAGCAAATCCTAAATGGGAAACATGTAATTATCTGTAAAATGATACTGGGTGAAGTCAAACTACTACTCAGTCGCTGGAAACTATGACAAACACTTTAAACACAACACAATTTGTTTTCTGCAGTGGCCTAGTCAAAGTCCAGAACTCAACTCAGTTGAGATGCTGTGGCAAGGAATATGTTCACACAAGAAATCATAAAAAGTTCAGTTAATTGAAAGAAATAGACTTCCTAAATACAAAATCTGATTAGCAGCTGTAAGAAAATGTTTAGTTGAGGCCACTGATGCTAAAAGATGTTAATAAAAAGGTAAAGTCATATAAAGGTGCTTTGTAAAGACATGAATAAGTGTCACTGTTAATACAATATGATATGACTCAGCGGTTTGTATTTCTCTCTTATTTTTTTAGTTGAAGTTCAGACCACATTTAGAAGTCCTTCGTGCAGAAAACCAAAAGCTAAGCACCCCGAGCATCCAGACAATGAATCAGGTCAGTGAGTAAAAGCTTTTTTGGTATTTGCATGACTTTTTTTTTCAAATACATTTTAAATAATTATGTCAAGTTTAATGCGGTTAATTAACATCATTTGCAAGGAAGATTATTGTCATTATTTTTTGGCACAAAGTTAAAACCTTTGTGCTAATTAGAAGGAATTACATAAATACAGGTTGTACTTTTAAAAAAAGGGAATAATTGTTCTTAATCGGGATCAGGATCTTCTGTACTAAAGTAGCTCTCATGGGATATAGTGTTGTTTTTCCTTATATTCTTTATATATTTAAGTTATATATGTCTGGTCCCAAATGTCTTGTTTAATTAACGGCTATAGCTAGGAGCACCATCAAATGCAAACATCCATACAAATTATTTTGGGTCGGATGCTGGAAGAAAGCTGCACATACGTACATAGACAATATTTTTGTAAAAAAGAATAAATATTTTATTATTTATATATACATTATTTTCACCATTATTGACCATTGCCATACAACTGGGCAAATACTAGTAATGTAGTCTCAAATATTCCAGCACAGCTATCTTGGTATTGTGTAGTTCAGCTGTCTGGTTTAAGTTTTTTTATCCCAATTTCTGGTTACCAAACTTGTTAAAACTTGTGTGGGACAAATATATTGTCTAGGGATTCCTGGATGGTAACCACTAACATGACTTGAGTATCTTTAGAGTAGAGTGACCTTTGTTCACTGATTAACCACTCATTTATACTATATGTATGTAAATTCCACATCTGTTAAATGCTGCAACTATGTGGGAGGTAATTGACTCTAATCTGAGTGTGACAAAGCCACAGCTTGCTTTCATGTGTATAAAGGTTGTGTGACACATGCAATGTTAGGAATACCAGAGAGCTTTTTCTTTTAGTGTTTCAGATGATGTAACATCTTTCTGAAGCAACTCCTTGAAACCACTTGACCTAATTGTTTTATTTTTTTCTGCTTGCCCTAAATTTTCCATATATGGCATCTGAAATGTGATTTGATTATCTTATCTTAACTGTAATAAATTAAAGTGGGCTTAATACTAAGAAATAAATAGAATAATATTAAGTAAAAGGGAAAGGTACTTGTTACTCTGAACTTTCTCCAGGCAACGATCATATGGTGTGAGGCTTGCAGAATTAGTGTGGGGTTTTCACATGAGCAGAGTCTGTTGTTTATCCTCATGTACATATATGATTTTAAACAAGGTTTTAAAAATATATACATCTGCAGAAAAATCAATGTAGTGCAACCCTCTGCCCATAACACTGGACATAACTAAAGCATCTAGTGGAATAAAGAAAGCAAACCTGTCACCAAACCTAAATGGCCTAAAAAAAGAAAGTTAGGGTATTAAATGTAAAGAGAGAGCGTTAGTGATATGACAATGGACTTTGTAAAGCGCTGCGTAATATGTTGATGCTATATAAATACTGTGTAATAATAATAATAATAATAATACTAAAGTAGTAATGTAAAGGTGGTGGGAGTAAAATACAGTACCTTGGAGATGACACTCTATCTGATACATCTGGAACATACCACCTTCCTTAAAGGTATTTATCTTTATAACTTTTTTTTGTTGTTGTTTGTTTTAAGCCCTGTTATGGGCAGACAACACATAGCACTTTTGTGAACTAAGGCTATATTTACATTTTCCATAAGGTTGCAGTGCATTTACTGTTTCCAAGAGCCAGGGAACCACTGTCTCTGGGGAGATATTACATGGATAGATGCGGCAGCCTCAGAAAGAATAAATCGGGGTGGCAGTTAGCAGCACCAGTAACCACATGTCCACTGACGCTGGATCTTTTATTACAAGTGGTGTGGGTGACCGAGTGTTTGGTACCAGTCACTGTGTGGTATCACTCGATCCCAAGACAAGTCTGATCCTGCCCTAAGTGTAGTCACCCCCAACCCACTCCCACATCTCAACATAATAAAGGCTAAAGCTGCGTACACACGTCCAATTTTTATCGTTGGAAATGAACGACGAACGACCGATTGGCCAAAAATCGTTTGTAAGAAAAGTAACCAACGACGCCGACGAACGAGGATAGTCATTGTGCACAAATCTGTACATATTGTAACGATACAATAGTTCAAATATAATCCACCAATAGTGTACACACGCTAGATACGTTCGTTTGAACGATTCAGGAAGTGACATGCACAGGAGAAAGTGTATCACAGAACAATCCACAATCACACAATAGATTACTACCGATCATTGCCCAATGAGAACCACCGGGACGGACGTTTGTTTCCAGCGAGATTCCTTGTTCATTGTCGTCGTTGAGCACTTTTTTTTAACAATTATTGAACGCTCTGTCGTGGATTGTTAGTTTCCAACGACAATTATTACTCGTGTGTACGCAGCCTAAGCATTCTATAGTAATTGAAAAGAACTAGAAGGGCTCTTTGAGAAAGCACAGGAAGCCTGCTCAAGAGAAAGGACAGATCTAAATCTCTAACAAGATGAATAGTTTTTTTTTCTAAACACTTATCAAACATATACCAAAACACTTCTAACTGAAAAATTAGCAGGTAAAATGGAGCAAATAAGAGAAACCCATTGTAAGGTCTCTGTATAGTTTTTATACTGTTCCTCTCTCAATTCTGTTCTTTACCATCCCTATCACATTACTGTCCCCTTTTAAGCAAGTATGTAAATTAAAAACTAAGAACGTATGCAAATCATATAATTTGTGTATTCAACACATGAATATTGTGTATTTAACACTTAATCAGAACAGTTAAACAGTTGTTAAACAAAGTTTAAACAAAGAACTTCTACAACAATGAAACAAACATGGAGGTCCCATTTTTTGTCCCATTTTATCCTAGAGCCATTGTTAGCAGGCAGTGCCATTGGTATACAGGGGAGCCAGCAGAAATCAAGATTCAAGCTTATTCCAAAATTAGCAAAAAGAAAAAATAGTATATTTGAAACTCAGAAAATTGGTAACCCCCCCCCCCCCCAAAAAAAAAAATCTATTTTAATTAATGGCTATAGCTGGAAGCAGCATCAAATGCAAACATCTACACAAATCTTCCATAGGTTGGATGCTGGAAGAAAGCTGCACTAAAAATCCCAGGCAGTAAGGGTTCAGTCATAAAATTACTAGTAGTAACACAGTGCAAATTATGTCTTGTGAGATGGATGCACTTGTGCCAGATACTACCAATCTTCATCGAGTCATGGGACAAAAGTGGACTGGACTGAGCTGTGATATAACTCTTTGTTCAGACAGATTGTCCCGTGTCACATGGTCTTCAGCAAACTTGGCATAATTGCTTCATTGGATTGGATTTCTACAAACTGCATAACACATCACATGAGGTGAAAAGAAATCAGGTCATGGAAGCTGCAACCCAGCCAAAGCAGACATTACACGGGATTTCTTTTCTGTTTGTCATTTAATCAGATGATATTTGTGTTTGTTTAATTCACCAGTTTATGCTGCCTCATCAAATTCTTTATCCACGCAGTAAAATATCATCTAGTTATTAATGTTCATTGAATTTTTAAATGTGTTTTTAGTCTTTTAAAATCGACAATGTTAAATATAACATAATGCCTGGGCATCCTGTCATTAGGATTCTTGTTTAGCTATTTCCTGTTATAGGGTGACAGTTGTCTCTCAGTTTTGCTGTTGTCAGAAGCACCCTTGGTGGGGGGTACAAGAGGCTCTGATTACAGACTGTCATGCATGGAGAGACAGGATCTCTAGGGGGCGCTACAGCTTGCACGGAGGTGGTGTGAGCCCTGAGAAGGGCCAAGGCGCAGAGTCTAAAGCTGCAAACACTGACCCCTGACCTGACCTTTCTTGCTTGCTGCCTGCCTTGACCCCGGCCTTCCTCCACTATCGTTCTGCTTTGTGAATTGGTACTGTGTTTTGTCCATCTAGGTGTGCTCAAGTACCCATCCCCACCATCAGGTACACACTTCCAATAATCCAATCAGATCCACCAGGATGGTCGTTTGATTCCTCATTCACCGGCATTGTTGGCCGTTGTGCACTTTTTTTGTTAACAATTATCGAAAGATAGTCATTAATCGTTAGTTTCCAGCAATTATTGCATGTGTGTACGTAGCCTAAGTTACTTTTAAGTGAAAACTTTATTTAACAATCATCATCAAATCCACAAATATATCTGCAAAGATAAAGGGAAATCTCTCAACAATTTCTGTAAAAAAAAAAAAAAAAATGGCCTCTTCTCCTAAAATCTTCAATTTGGTCCCTGAAAACTAAACTCCAGGTATATATAAAATGCATATGTAATGCAGCTCTGTAATTAGTAATGCATGCAAGTCTGTAGGTGTAATTACCTGAAGTTAAATTGGTATCAATGTCTTGCAGTTCTTGTACAACAGAACATAGAGAGAGGAAGAAAGCCGCACTATTCAGGTTGCTGCAGTGAAAGAATCATGCAAATAGTAGGAAAGAACAGAGTAACAGAGGTGAACTCATCAGTCTGCTGCATTTCTATTCACTCACAGGGTAAGAGAGAGGGCCTTTATGTGGAAGTGAAACTACAGCAGAGGAAGATCAAATCTTTGCCCGTTATTAGTATGTGATAGGGCTATGAAAATCTTAGGACTGAATGGAGAGAACTACAAATTCTTGGCAGGTAAAGTAGCTCTCCTATATGTATTACATCTGTATGTAGCTGCATGCCTGGAATTATTCTGCAATGAGAACTATTTAGGTAGCCTGGGCTGGTGTGAGGAAGGTAAAACAAATTTAGCATTTACAGGCTGGCAGAGGTCGGAAACCTGTGAGCCTCCTTGTTATGCCTTCCTTCCCTATTTACCACTTCCGCCGCCGGGGTAAGGGGACATTCCCTCTCCTCCATATGCATTGCAGGGGAGAGGGATTTTCCTTCAGGGGCTTTCCTGGTGGGCGCGGAGCCTTCAAAGTGGGACTCGAGAGAGAGTCTGGCCTAGTGTGCCTTCTTGACCTCCTAAAATGGCCTAGTAGCCAAAAAAATTTGCTGACCCTTGTTTTACATGGTCATTTGCCTATAAGGTGCGCAAAAAGTTTTCTTAGCTTCTGGAATATTATGAGGACCTATCCCCTCTGTTCATGTATATATTATATATAAATATCTATATGTAGTAGTACTTTATACTATGCACGGGGAATGGACTGCGTAATAAGGACTGGAGAAATGCTGGGACAACCATCTGTTTTAAAACATTAAAAGACATGTCATTAAATCCCAGGGTCCATAATCCAATATTTGTTCATTCTGCTAACATTCTCCAAGCATCCTGTAACAACCACAACATCCTCACCTCCTCCTGTGTCATTGTTTGTTCTTATCCCTTGAAGGTTTGTCATCTGTAACCCCTATTATTTGTACAGCACTACGTAATATGTTGGTGCTTAATAAATAAAGGTTCATAATCATGTTTTCCATGCAACCTAAATAATTATTAGTTTTACAAGTATTTGTTGACGGGTTCAAATTTACCACTGAGAAGCTATGATTCACAATAATGTGTCAGCATTGCACTGGCCAATTACTGCTGCAACTAATTACATTCATTGCTCTTGCAGAAAATTAGATCCTGAGATGGCAAGTGATCTAACCAGTGTGAGATGAGACACCAGACCAGTTTTTTATTACATCTGCTCTATTATAGAGATTTCGTTTTCTGTCTGTTACTATTTCTTTTAGTATAGAAATTCTTGTTCTGACGATATGAGCAAATCATTTCAGAATTGTATATTAAAGCAAGAGATGGAGTTATTGGGGTATTGCCAATGGTAAATATTATTTCAGGCTGAGTATGAGAGGTTAGTTTTGCAGACTGCTTGAACAGAGGTAATGCAGACACCAGTTCTGATTTTCAGGGCGCTCTGCCCACTTTTATTTGCCCCAGCACGGGAGAAACAAAATAAACACAAATGATTTATCTTTGCTGTGGATTAGTGTCTGCACAGTCTAGTTCAGTAATATATAATTCAGCCTCATCGCTAGTTTTTAGAAGATTCTAAATCTTTTAAAACTTTCTTGGCAGATTTTCGGAGTCTGCCTTTTTTTGACGGCTTGCAAAAACGCAAACATGTAAGCAGCCTCTCTGTCTCTCTCTGGCACATTCTCTCCAGAGCTAAGGGTCCATCTGACCTAAGTTTGGAGACTTCCTTGGCTCTCCTAGCACTTCCAAACCTTCTCATCCTGAGCTACGGTTCTTATACTACTGCTTTACCAGCATGCAGGCCCCCCACAGGGCTTGAAATATCTGTTGAGTTCTTCTGTAGACCTCCTGCCAGTGCCACCTCTGAGGCTGTATCACACCCAGCCTCTAGCCTAATCTCCAACTTCTACTCAATCTCCCAAGGAATTCATTTCCTTTTAATATGATAAGCCAGATGCTCCACCGCCACCTCCATTTCCTAGCCTGGCAGAGGTGTTGAGTATTTGGCCCATACAATCCTTTCAAGACCCACTATATGGATGTCCTGCAGTTTTCTAAGTTTTCCAAATATTCAAAACCGTATCCAGGTTCTTTAACCCTTTACCAGGTGGAATGGAGAAATGTGTGTTGCTTTAAGCCTTTACCAGTTACATCACATGCCAGACCATTCTTTTTTAGGAACCCCGCCCTTCCTAAAAATACTACATATGCCCCATGCAGAGCCTGGAACCTAACAGTTTTCTCCATCCAGGGAGGGGAATCTTTATTCTGAGTAACCTGTGCAAATAAGAGTGACTAGACTTTAAGTGGGGTCACCAAAGGCTAACTTTCCACATGTTGTGAAACATAAAGCCGGCCCCCATTAAAACAAAAGATCCCTTGGTACACAATGTTCTCCATGTCGAACAAATGGCTGAATGTCCGGAAGAAACTTCACAATTAAAATTAGACGTCCCGAAAAAGTCCCAAGGTAATACCTTAATATTGAGGTTACATGACATTAAGTAGATGCAAGAAAGCTAAATCCACTGCTTTGTTAGATGTGTTTGACTAATTATACTTAATAGCATTATAGGTATAAATAACTCTGCCATGGGATAAAATGATTCTGCCATGAAACAAAAAGCCTTTCCTTTGAACCCAGATATTGACATCACAGATATTTCTACAGTTTTTTTTATATATTTTTATGTTTTATATTTACACAATGGATTGAAAATGAGTCAGTCAGGCCTGTAAAACCACAATCTATATTTTCTGTGTAAACTGGTCATACACCCACTGGCCATTTTACACCTTGCTAGTTCAGAACTTCAGAACTGCTATAATTCTTCACAGCATATATTCAACAAGGTGCTGGAAATATTTCACAGGTATTGCAGTCTATATTGACATGACATCATCACACAGTTCTGCAGATTTGTTGGCTGCACATACATCTCATACTCATGATGTGAAACTCCTGTCCCAATACTTACCAAAGGTGCTCTATTGGATTGAGATCTGGTGACTGTGGGGACCATTTGAGTACAGTGAACTTATTGCCATGTTCAAGATAATGACAATGATTTGAGATGATCTGAGCTTTGTTACAAGCAGCCATCAGAAGATGAGAACACTGCAGTCATAAAGGGAAGGACATGTCAGCAACACTACTAAGGCAGGCTGGGGCATTTAAACAATACTCAGTTGGTACTAAGGGGCACAAAGTGTGCCAAGAAAATATATCACACACAAATACACTATTAGCACAAACCTAAACCACTAATTCAAGGCGAGATAAATCCATGCTTTCCTGATGTTAACATCAAATTCTGACCCAACCATATGATTGCCAGATCAGAAATCAAGGCTCATCAGACCAGACAAGAACAGAACACTGTATAATATGAACCATCTGTGCATTGTGACATATTGTGCATGTCTATTCAATTTTGTTTGTATCCTGCAGATACTGAATGTCAGTTGGAACATAGTTGGTGTATATGGAAGCACCATTTATAATAGCAGCACAAGGGATCTACGGGCTTCTGCAGAAACACTAGTCACCAGCTCTCTCCAGCCATCACTAGTGTAGTTGATTGGAGCAATGTTCAAGATAGGTGTTGTGTAAAAGAATTGTGTAAAAGAATTGCATTTAGCAATAAAATAAAAGAAAAGAAATATGATTGTTTATGGGTCCCAGTTACGCTTTGAATCCATTGTCTTTCATGCTGTTAATCTGTAGAATTTATTCACAATTTTGCTTCTGCTTCATGGTCATTCACTGCACTTAACGTAAATAATACAAATATTCCCATAAAACATTCCCTGATTAACTCCTGTAAGGGGCAATTACCAGGGTTCCTGAAAGCTGTTAGTAAGGTGCTCCCCCTAGTGTTTGAAGGAGGAATACCCCTGAATCTTGTTCTAGCCTACACAGTATGAAAGAATCACAAAGCTGTGGCAAAATGTGATTACACACATATAAACAAAATAAACCATTCCTGGGCCAGGATTCTGGAGCGGACTTTTGTCATTCAGGAAGAGGAATACATAACCACATCTGGAATATGCAGTCCAGTTTTGGGCACTAGTTCACAAAAAGAATATTGTGGAATTGGAGAGGGGCAACTAAACTAATAAAAGGAATGGAGGAGCTCCGCTATGAGGAGAGATTAGTTGAACTGAATCTATTCTCCCTTGGGAAGAGACAATTAAGGGGGGATATGATAACACTCTATAAATCTATAAATTGTGCATATAGAGAACTCTATTCCCCATTATTCACTTTGAGATCATTACAAAGAACAAGAGAGCACTCTTTGTGTCTGGAGGAAAAAAAGTTTAAGCTCCAGATAAGGAAGGGATTCTTCACTGTAAGGTCTGTGAAAATGTGGAATCAGCTCCCTCAGAAAGTAGTATGAGCAAAAAAGAAAAAGCTGGATGTTTTTCTAGAAGCACAGAAAATAACTGTGTATTAAGGATTTAAAGTAAAGATAACAGAGACTGTTGATCCAGGGAACATCTGATTGCCTCATGGAATCAGGAAGGGATTTTTTTCCCCTGTTGAAGCAAATTGTACTTGTTGGTTTTATTTTGCCTTCCTCTGGACCAACTCTGTCTTACCTGTTTTTTTTATCTGGTATATGTTTATTTCCCTAGTGGTTGAACTTAACCTACTATGTAACTATGAAATCATAGACACACAGGAAGGATCTAAGAGGAGTGATGATGTTTGCCAATTGTAAAGTTGAACAAATCTACCAGGCTTCTATTTGTAAAAAGTTTTGTGAATTGAATTCTATTGGATGCAAATTCTGTTATTCAGTTTTAGCCATTTGCAGTACAATCTACTGTCAAACAAATGGCATGGAGGGCCTGGCATTGCCACGGGGATCACTTAGAACCAAATGGTTTTAGATCATTGGTGTCAGTGAAATTCTTTAAATAGTCTCAAACTCTCTCTTAAATAGTCCCGAGCAATCACTGGAGGAACACTGCTTCAGAAACAGTTGTGCAAAAATTGTTGCAAAGGTTTCATTTACTACAATCAAACTGTACTGTTCAAAAAAAAAAAAAAGAAAAAGAGAAATATGTTAGCTTTCAGATGGTCATTCCTACATGGTGCTTTTTTTGTGCACTAAAACATTTAGTTCATTACAGTTTACAAAAAAAAAATGGCAGGGGAAATTTAAGGTCAGATTGTGTCAGAAGATGATTTTCTATCTTTTGCCAAATTTTGTCTTTGTTTCTTTTTTGTAGCACTTGTTCCAAAATAAACCCATGTGATTTGCACATTGCAAAACATAAACTAGAATATTGGTTGCAAAATATTAGGTTTTATTTTCAAATGTGCAGTGTGATCAACATAATAATTTGAGAACAGATAGGTGTCCTGTGACAGTCCCATTTTTAATAGAATGACCATGGATAACACCACTACTGATCATGCCTCTTTCTGCAGACCACCAATGTAGACGCATTCTTCATATTGTCTGCAATGTAAGGGGA
Organism: Pyxicephalus adspersus; assembly: GCF_032062135.1. NCBI lineage: Eukaryota > Metazoa > Chordata > Amphibia > Anura > Pyxicephalidae > Pyxicephalus > Pyxicephalus adspersus. The sequence continues at coordinate 112,797,354 of NC_092859.1, forward strand.
ATGATTCCTCCTATTGGCCACTAATGTAAAAGTGATTCTTCCAATTCACTACCTCACGTAGTTAGTTACACTAGATGTCCAAAACTTTGTGTAACCTAACGATTACATTATCTGCTGGTTACATATCCAATCCCAATAACATGGCTATTGATATGAAGTTCACCCACCCCATCCCTTTTGCAGCTCTAACGGCTTCCACTTGATTGTAAAGGATTTTCACTAGATTTTGGAACATGTAAGAATTTGTAAAACGTCTGTCAAGTCTGACAAGAAGACCTGGCACACAATAGGCATTTCAATTTACTCCCAGGGTGTCAGTAGGGTTGCGGTAAGGGTTTCTGTAGGCCTCTTGAATTCCTCCACAGCAAACATGGTAGAAAATGTATTTTTGGACTTGGCTCTGTGCAAATGGGTGCAGTCATTTTGGAACAGAGAATGGTCTTCCAACATGGGTGGATTCACATTGTTGTCTAAAATATAGACTGTGATATATCAGTACCCTTCAGTTAAAAAGGTGTCCAACATACTTTTGTCCATTAAGTGTATACATAGCTTGCAGGGTGGTACACTTTGGCACTTGCACATTAAGTTACTTTGTACCATATAATTACCTCTGTCATATATAGCTACATATTTAGTATACTAGAACCATCTTTCTTCTCAATAGTGAACAGTGTTACTGCTGAGTTACAGAATACCCACTGGACCGTATACCTAATGCCAGTTGTCTGTCTGCAGTTAAGCTCTCACATTCCCCCAAAGGCTTTCTTCAGAAGCATCAGCCAGGTCTTATTTAATAAATGGATGGCAGCACTACTCAGCATTCTCTGTGAGTTCTCATATGGTAATGTGACAGAACACACGTACTTAGTTTATTCTACTCCAGTGGACTATCTGCCTGTTGGAATTTAGCTGCGTATGTGGTTTTTGGATCTAAATGTGCATTTTAAGCTCCATATTTTAATTGCTAAGCTTCCAGTAACTATGACATCTTCGTTTTAAGACAAGGATTACTGGAATTTAACACATGAAATACATACCCAAATCATTATTAAAATGAATGTCTTCTGCAGATACATTTTTAACTTTGTTTAAAATTCTAAAATTGCTCATTCAGTAAGACTATGGACAGGATAGTAGATGAAATCACATTATATATACATGATTTTGCTGCTATTGGTACATTGTACATCCTTGTTGTTCTTGTTGTTGTTGCTCCTGCTATAAAAGCATTCTCCAGGCTCTTTTAGGAACATGTATGGATGTGGTTAGCAACAATACTAAGATATGACTAACATTTAATCAGTGATTGGTTTAAATGTACCCACAATGTGCCAACAAATAATTTCCTATACTATACCAACACCAGCCTTGCCTGATGATAAAAGCCAGGTTGAGTCTGCAGATTTATGCTGTTGATGCTGGATACCGTATGGTATGTTTAGAGAGAATGTGCTCACTGCAACCTTTGTTTTCTGTTCTTGAAGGACAGGCCTGGAACACAACAAGGTTTTTCAGTTATTCTGGATCTTTCTCTGAGTTAAATTTGTTGTGGATTCCAATATCCTTTTCTGTACCACAGTTGTAAAGAGTGGTTATGAGTTACAATGGCCATACATTTTAAAGCCTATAGAAAAATCATTTCAATCTGTAATCTTTATCTGGAAGTTTAGTTGCATTTCCATTTATTTTAGTTCAATCTATTAATGTGCAAATTGATTGGTCTATCCAGTTTGTTTAATAAGGCTGTTTACACAGAAAATGAGGTACCAGCAAATAGGGAAGAGGCTGGAAGGAAAGATTTAGTGATGTGGGTTGGATGCAAGAGAGACACCGGGCGAATAAAGATAAGCTTACCTGTCTTCTGTGTTCCAGTTCCAGAATTTTGCAAAAAACCAATGGAACTGATCAAAATAACAATTAAATATGTAAATCATTGTTACATGCCTACAAGTAATCAGGTTATAGTTTAGGATTGTTTGCTTGTAAGCAGGGACAGACATACCCAAGCACAAAATTCACTAGTTCTGAAGATTCAGAACACAAATCCCCAGCCCTGACACCAGTTTTGCAGAGATTACCCACAGGTCCTAATATTCCCCGATCTTCTACAATTCTAGTTCTCCCACACCTGGTTAGTGTTCAATTACATCAGCAAGGCTATACTACCAAGATATATGGAGCAGTGGTCCCCAACTTTTGGAGCTCGCGGACCACTAAATCTACGGATTTTCAATATCGCATGCGTGGAGAGCCGTGTGTCACTCAAAAGGTAAGAAACTTCCCCCAGAGTGATGTCATGACCCGCCCACTCCCATTGCAGGTCTGGGCCACATCGGTGTCCAGAGACACAACCCACCCACCGCCCTGAGCCTGTGAGGAATACGGGAGACATGATTCACGGCTCTGGCCATTGCACCTCCCCAAGTGGGGTCCTTCTCCTGACCCCACTGGGGAATTCACTGGCCAGAGTCACGGACCACCTCTGGTCTCCATGCTCTCGAGACTCAACTGTCAGACGGACCCCTGGTGAGGGATTGCAGCAGTGAGCTGGCTGGTTGCATGATGCTCAGTTGTAGACTGTACAGAAAAGGTTTGCACTCATTATACACCACTGCTTACCTGTGCACCGGCCTTCACTCCAATCCATCACTGATCACCTTTGTTCTCTTTACAAGCCACCCCCTTTACCACCAATCATCATTGCCCCCCCTGCAACTACTCCACCACCAATGGTTTAACTCAGTGCCCCTCCACTTTTTACCTGTTCCTTCCTGGATGTCTCCTACCAGCACTGTCCCCCCTCTACCACTGCTCAACTTTGCCTCTCTTGCAACACCTCCTTCATGACTGCTCACCTGCAAACAAAACTTTAAAAAGCTTTTGGGCTCAATCCTCAAATGTATATATTTATGTTAGGGCTCAGTTGTATTCTTAAGGTCGAAAGTCTCTAATATCCTGCATATGCAGTCTCAGTCAGTCTCTTACAAAGGTGACATAGGAGAAAATGAGTGTAAACGTCCAGCAGAGGGTCATCACACATGACTGCCATCCAAAAAAAGTAACATTTTTAAAACAATGTATATAACATACATCTCTACTTATAGTCTATAGCATAACTTGGTTATGAATGAATACTTAGCCATTAAAAAATGCCAATTTACACATTAGGATGCATATTTTGGGGAAAGGCGACTTGCATTTGTAAACAGCTAGCAGTTTGTTTCCATGCTTAGGGAATGGGAAGGATAACCTATTATTAGGGCGGGTTCTTGAAAACAAAATAAACACTGTTTGAAGTGTACTCAATGTCTCCTACTGTGTATTTTGCTATATCGTGTATTACATAACTGGTGTTACTCAACAGACTCACAAGAGATCAAAACTTTGCCTTGGCTGATTTTATGTTGGAATTGTGCAAAAAAGGTTATCTGCACAAAACAAACCTTGTGATCTGGAGCTTCCATGGGACAATCATTTTTCAAGGATAACCTGGATAAAACTAAATTCTGGGTAAGGTCAGATGACCAAAAATCACAGACTGTTCTCTTGTGACTGAAAAGTCTTTATGAAGTAAATAGAACGAGCTGGTAAAGAATTTACAAGATTAGGAGCAGAAAAAAGATCATACATTTAGGTGTTTTACCTCTGCTCAACAATATTAATGATCAGACAATTTCCACAAAGCTGTTTTTGCTGAGAAAAATCGCTACACTTTAAAGAAAATTAGGCTAATACAGTAGCACATCCAAATCTCAGATAATTGGAAAATTCAGATAACCTGCACCCGACAGCTCCGCTTTCTTGATTGCTCCCTAGCCGAGCTGTGGTATGTGTTCTTGGATGCAGAACACACGCCACAGCTCCACTAGGGCTGCGGGACCAATCAGGGGAGCAGAGATCCGCTGATTGCCCCACTCCGTGATTGGCTCAGAAATGGGAAACCCTGATGACGGTCCAAGTGTCATCAAGGTTACCCTTTTCTCAGCCTGAAGTCTAGTGCTGAATGACTGAGAAAAGGAAAAAGGATTAACTGGGAACTACCTTTATCTGAAATCGCCCGTTCTTCGTGGGTGCTGGATAACCGAGGTTCTACTGTATTTACCATGCAGTGAAAATGTGTCCATGTTCTCCACAATTCTCTTGGCAAGTGAAGTTGCCCAATTTAGTAATGAGCCCATATTAATGGGCTTTAGCAGGAAAGATATCCCACAACATGAAAGTGTAAGTGATTTGCTTGACCACTTGGCCTGGCATTTGGCTGTGATGGAAGGGAGACTGCTGCAGACCTCTATGTACCTGCATGCTACACCTGCCTCAGTTTTCCTCCAGTGACACAGTCTCTTTTAAAGCTAAATTCCAGGCATGCAACAATTGTTGTATTGTGAACTGGATCACGGCTGAAGAATTTGTCTTTCTTCCCTGCTGGCCCTATCAGATGTCAAAGTCAGGTTCTGAGTCTCTTGAACCTGAAACCCAGTGCACATCTGCAGCACAGTGCAAGATGCCCCATTTTAGAATGTGTAACATCATCATGGCCTGGCAAATCATCATGGATGAAAATCCAACACCTGGAATAGGAATACATGAAGATTGAAGCCCCAATCAGGCAGGTTTGTATATTGTATTGCTGAAGGGATATTGCTAGTTCTTCCTGCAGGAAAGAACCTGTGTGCCCCCATTTTTTTTGTTTAACATCTAGTTTAACTTTAAGCCTGTCCTAGGCATTACATAGGGGTAGGGATTATCAAATTTTGCTCAACTTGTTGCTTCTGCCTTGCAATTGGAAATAGCCTTCAGTGTGTACACAAGAAGGACAGCTATAAACAGAACATAACACATTATAACTCTCAAAACACAATGCAAATGTGAGAAATGCTGCCAATAACAGGGACAGCCAACTAGAATATGTAAGTGTGTGTTGAAGTGTATGGCCAGAGACTAACGTGAATTGTTCTGTTTCAGACACTGTTGCACACACATTGCAGCTTTTTCACAATCTAAGGCCCCTATCATACTCATATTCTGTCCCTAGCATAGCCATTAAAGCCATTTTTACTGGGCAAAGCCAAATAAACTTCCAGTATGATTTTGGGATGTGGGAGGAAATGCATGCAAACATGAGGGAAACATCCAAAACTTGCGATTATGTGGTCTAACCTTGTTTTCATTACATAGCAGTACAACATAGCGCTGCCCCCTCTCCCTCTTTTCTTTTTGCTATCTCTATAAACATTGCAGATTTAAATGCAACAACTGTTTCCCTGTACCACCCATCCCTTTTTGAAAGACTGGAAATACAATGATTTAAAAAACTTTAGAAATGGTACTCACCTCTTGTTTGGCTTCCTTGGTGCAGGGAATGCTATGGCTGTGTGCACTGGTGGGTTGGCATTGCTTGACCACTCTGGATCCCTTCCAATCCCTATGTCATTAAAACCCTTGATATATCTTGATTCACAATGACTTACAGTCACAAAGACTAAGGCCTTCCATTTTACATATAACACTACACCTGTTCTCTTGGTAATGTTTCTTTAACTACTATAACTTTAATCAGATCAGAGATGCTTTTTTTGCAACCTTGGTAGCTTTCTTCTATTCCTTAGATGTCCGACCTTACCCTACTGATGGAACATTTTGTACAATCTTATGTTGACCATTGTTGTGCCATTTGTAATCCTGGAATGTTTAATGGTTTACTCTTTTTGTGTAATACAACTTCCACAAGGGCATTTTGAAAAACAAACCATTGAGCAATTCAGTTAATATTTTGTTCTTCAAGATAATAAACAGAAATCTATTCTTATGACCCTCCTCCCACAACCTCAAATAGTTGAAATTAACTGAATTTTTGTTAAATTACCATTAACAACGGTTAGAAGAATTATTTTTTTAACCAATATTGTTGCCCAAATGCTTATATATTATTAGTACAGTTACTCTACCAAAACACTTTTAAGGAAATATACTCTTTATACTCCCCTTTATGTGACATGAAACTAAAAGTAGCCACACTGCAAAAACTGAAAGAAGATTTATTGGATTCCCCTAACATATTTCTATATTATGTGTCTGGAAAGTTGCTTCATTAAACATCATGTGCTTACACTGAACAATTGTCTTAAACCTTAATCTCATTTGAATAATTATAGTAAAATACCATATGTTTTCTAAGAAGCTGCTGTGTCAAGACTTCCCAGATGATTTACCATTCAGCAACTTTGCTTACTATACCATTCTTTCTAATATATTTTTTATATATTTATATCTTTGTAATTTATATTTTGTTATGTTATGTTCTTTTATTCAAATAAATATTCAAAAAAGAATTATAAACTTTGAATGAGCCAACCCTATTTTTTGTAAGCGATACATACAATTTTGCAACATTCTTCATATACAATTCCTACTTTGCTAGTCTCTATGGCAATACATATTAAACTCTCCTAATTATACAATATCCATCAGACTCCATTCAGGTTATAAAACATAGAGTGGATGATATTGTTAAACTGTACACAATGTTGACAAAGCCCAAATTCTCCATATAATTTTCATCAGCTCGATCGTTGTTTTATTGTGGTGGCATATTGTTGGCATTTATACAACACTATTACAATAACCAATTCCTTGCACCCAAAAAAAATGTATCTTTTGATTTCCTATTTGAAGAACACTATGAAAAGATCTTACTTAGAGGGGTGTTTTTCCCTGTCATAAGTCTATAGCTTTTGGGTGGATTAAAACCTCATGGCAGTGGTAGAAGTCAAATAATGAGCTCATATGAGCTTCTTAAAATGCTACTTTATTGTTCATATTAATACAGTATTGGGAAGTGTACTTGTTGAGTCAAAGTCAACATGTACCTGTAGTGAATGGATTCACAATCTGTCACATATTACAATGGACAACAAGCTTAAAGTAGAACTAAATTTAATTAATACATTATTTTAATTTTAATAATATTATTATTATTTAATAATATTAAAAAGGCATTCTATTGCAGAAGGGTAAGGTCATTTTTCTGCTAATGAATAAACTTACTCATCTCATCACAAGTTTTTATTTACATTTACCTGTCCTCACTATGTTGCAGGTGCCAACATCTTCACCTGGTCCTCCTCTGGGTTGGCAATCTTGATTGGTCAGGCAAGAGTAATGTAACGCTCATGCATGTCCATGGGAGTTCATTCATTATTTACATAAAGGGGCATGCCAGGATACCCAGCATTTGATATTGAGTTAGTTGTTCATGGAGAAAAAGATTGTGGACAGGCAGCTATGTTCATTTCATGGCAGAAAGGACATGCCTCTCCCTTCTGAAATATTGAACCTGTCTGCTCACAATTGATCTCATGTATGTTTAGTTCTGCCCTATAGTAAACCTTTACTGTGACTTTATTATAAATTAAACTGGAACAAAACCTAAAATTTAAATCATTGTGAGTAGGTAGCGCTTTATTGCAGAAGGTACGTGCTATTTGTCTTCTGCAATTAAACAAACCTACCTACCTGCTTTCAATTTTCTGTAGAATGTACACTGAGCTGTGTATACATGTATGACCTTAGCATACATTAGTGATGGGATTGTAAAACTTCTGTGTGCATGTGTGAGATTTACATCTAGGTGGCTGAAGATCCCAAACCTGGAAAAGAATCAGAGGAAAATGTCATTGCCATGAAACGAATAATAGAAGGGGAATTTTATGTCCACTTTAGGTCACTGCACTTAGAATATAACCCAGACATGCTGTTTTTTCAGACTGTTACCTTTACAGATAGCGGAGAGCTCCCCCTGCTGGAATCATGTTTCCTTGCATGGCCAGATAAATGTTATAAACAGTCAATAAATATATTGATCAAAAACAAAATACTTACAGGTTGGCAAGATTCAATTACTGCCTATGGGGCTAGGGGGCATTGATGTCTTGCTGCTTGTGTTTCTATGGAAACTCTATCACCGATTTCCTCGATAGTGCGCAACAGCCTTTTCATCGGAATATATTTTGCACTCAGAAGCTCAGGAGAGAGCATACATATTTTTATATCTAATTTTACATTTATTTGTCCATTTCTAGGCATCGGCAATTTAAGCATTTGTCTAGTACACCATCTAGGTGCAGGGCGCCAAATGGTAGCAGCCAAGGTCTGAAGCTGTGTGTGCTGATTTAGGTAAAAACAATGTTTTAGTTAAATGATAATATTGCTAAATCCCGATTTTTCTACTAAGGATCAATGCCAGCTAGGAATCATCTTAATATGCCAGGCAGCTCAGCCACAGGATCTATGTAGTGCCCAATCATATGCTGGCACTTTATCCCTGTTGTGAGTAATGGCGCTTACCCAGGCTGGCAGCCAGACTGAGCTGGAAAATGTTATTCCAACCAAGATATGAGATCATTGCCTGAACCTCCATTTAGGCTCAGCCTACCCACTTACATTAGAGAGGTAAAATAAGGTATTCTTATTCATTAAATGAAACAATTGTTTAATACATATAGTAAATAAAAATAGGAATATATATATTCTTATTTACACTTGTTGTATATATATATAATATTCGATTTGTAAACATTTAGCATAAGGTTAATCCATTGCAGGTTTACAGAATATTACATGTTTCTAAGGGGATATCAGAGCAGAAGTTTTTCTCTATGACATTTTGATTAAGATCATTTTTGGAGCCATGTGAAGCAAGTGAGAGGAAAGAGTCACTACTCTTTGATTCAAGTGTGTGTAAATTTCACCTTGAGCTATTGAGCCCTGTAACTATTGATTCCTGTCAGCCAAGGAGCTTAGGAAGTATTGGTAAATATCTTAAAATGTGTTGAAAGTACCACTTTTTGACTAAGTATAGGAGCATAAATTTAAATTTTACCCTAATTTAATGTTATATGTTGGTCCAGGTAATATTAATATCCCATGATACTAAATCTTGCTTACACTAAATACAGAAAATTACCTATGCAATAACAATGGAAAACAACATTACAATTAACATGATAAATATAAATGCTGATATTTACACACTATGATTAAATAATCCTAATAAATAACCTAGCATACCTAATGCTAACTGGGCTCCGCTTACACCCCTACCCACCCTTCTTCTCTCTGGCTGATTCTCTTTTTACTAACCCATGCTCCAATACGGAGCCTTCTCTCTTCTGTCTACAGGAGGAGAATTGCTTCATTGGGAGTAAATGATACTTCATTTACTCATGTGGAGATTTCCTTTTAGCTTTCCAGGGATGGGGACCTTCCAGGATCCATAGAGAGGAGCCTGCAGCCCAGCCAGCATGAGCACATGGTTTAGCAGTCCCCCAATACACTGGAAATGGAGCTGGATGAGTTAGAGAGCGGTGGGAGGGGGGGTTATATCTGCCTAGTGATCACATGAATAGGGGTCCTCTGCACCTTGAAAAAGCAGCTGTTTGGGTCAAAGAGGGACAGGAAGGGGGTTATTATTTGTATCCATTAGAAGGTATTAAAACGTGTGTCTTGATTGACTGGTTAAACAGTAATATTTATTAAAATGATTAGTTATAAATCTCAACAGATTTAATGCCACCCAAACACTAAAACACACATGAAAAAAAACTGTTGCACAGTGTGCTGATATCCACAATTTATTACGACTTAGTCACCAATTCTGTATTAATTTGAATTAATACAAGTTAATGTGGAATTAATTTGCATGACTCAGTTTCAATTGTCAGAATCCAATCTCATTTCATTGGACTGGGTAAATCAGTGAAACTTGTGTGTGCATATGTAAATCAATATGTTTCTATTCCAGGAGTTGACCCCAAACATGACTAATCCTGGTAAAAATAGATGCCATCCAAATGTGTTATCTACACTAAACATCACGCCTAGCCTGAAAATTGGCATGTAATATTCTGTGTCAGAATTGTGCATGCAGCCAGGGGCAACGCTTGTCAGTTGATATAAAAAAATGATCATTTCTCAACATTTGTATCCTGCAATTGCGAGTCATTCATTAGGGAAGTACTCATTGGGATATCTTTGAGCCTATACATATCATACCTGCCAAGTGTCCCTAAATTGGGGGGATTTGATAGATCCAAGGCCCTCTGTCCTGCCTCCATAATTGTATTTTGGCTAGATTTATAAACCTCTAAAATGATTGTTTTTTTTTTTAAAGTTGTCAGTTTAGCCAATCATGTTTCTCTTCCTTACTTCACATGCAGTATTTTTTCCAAGAATAGTGTTCAGACACTGTTTTGTTCAGTTTCAATCAGTTCCATCTTCCATTGAAGTCATTTTAGGTGTCATCCGATGGGCTGATCAATCTAGTCAATGACTTCACAACATTCCCTACATTGGTGCAGTGCACAGGGCTATCAATTAGTAATAGTCCGCATTGCCAGAAGTCAGATTTTTATGATCGACTTGAATTTGCACCTCTGGACCATGTAACAGAAACATAAATAACAGCATATTTTTTTTTTTTTTTTAAATAAAGGACTTGTGTCATGGTGTGCAAGTAATGTGGTTAATTACAATCAGAGAATGGGTGTATCAGAGATGTAGTGGCAGAGATTTCATATGGCGTTTCAAAGACTTTTCTTGGATTTTTATTAAGAAATGTGTATTTTCATTGCTGCTCTCAAAACCACATAAAAAGACTCTTGATGCACAGTACAGTTCAAAAACAGTATTTTTTATTTTTTATGCTTTTGTACATCTGCTACTCTTCCCAATCTATCTCTAAAAGTCTGAAAGTCTGTTACAGTCAATAAGTCAATATGGACAAATAACAGATCCAGTTTGTGTTTCTGGTGGCAGATTATATTTAGACCACAATACCATTGCACCATCCACTGCTTAGCTACTTTAGCACCTATTTATTACTGATAGATTGTTGTATAAAGAGCTCTTCTGTATTTGCTGTAATCATGTTAAACCCCTTAATTTATTATCATAACATATAAAAAAACACACATTTTGGTGCCTAAAAAACTGTATATAATAACACAGCACAATAAAAAGTATAATAATAGTTAAGCAAAAAAGTATGGGCAGTAATTGCATAATCGTGAAAAACATCCAAACCTTACTTCATTAGAACATTGCCTGCAGTTACATAACTATTTATGTCTTTATGAGCTTCTTTTAACCTAAAAAAAGCACAATCATCGGAAAGACAAAGCATTTACTTTATGTAAAGAATAAATTAATAACTGAGAATTTCATCAAACGGAAAAGTAAAAGACATGAGTTTAAATTTGGATCACATAACTTCCTTTGAGTCATAAGAAAGTATGTGAATAATAAAATCTTCAAAGCTAGAACCAGGCTGTGCAAGTTTAACAAGAAAAAGGAGGATTACCGAGCAGCGGATATCCCAGAGGAACATTTTAAATTATGGAAAAAACCTCTGGCACAAACATTTCCAGCACTGCAGAATTGTGCCCAGTGCTGTGTCATGCATATGCTGCAAGTGTCTTCCCTGACAATAATATTCTTTGTGATGTAAAGATCCCCCCCCAAAAAAAATATGGAAGTAAATTATCTTTGCTCTAGAATTATTCCACAGCCTGTTTTTATTTACAAGTCACATTCATAAACTGTATAACACATGTAACTCAAACATATACTGTAAATAACCAAAGGGTGCATACATTTTTAGGAAGCAAAGGTATGTGGCATACCTTGACCAGGCCACTATGTGTACCTATAGATCACAATAGTATGTACAAAACAATCAAACTCTTTAGTTGCTCCATTGTACCCAACCAACTGCCCCCTTATGGTGCACGCCCCAAACATTATATTAAGGTTTAGCCTATGAGTGGCAATCTGTGCAGCTCACCAGGGCTAGACAGCCATTTATTGCCCCCCACCTGAAGAGAGAATCAAAAAATGTAGCTTTTCCTATGGGATTCCTACAAATGTCAATGTTTCGGCGCAGCACACAGCAGTCTGACCTCGCTAATATCACTGATGCTTGCAGCAAATCTATGTTGTAAGTTGTATTGCTCAGCTCCAAGATTTAGCAGGCTATATGCCAATATCACCTGTATATGAAGAGAAAATCTACATTGGGTACAGGATCACCCCATAGTGCAATTTGGTTGCCTACGGGGGCAGAGATAAGGTGGTTTAAAGTTTGCCACTGCACGAGGATTTCATACCCACCTCAGCCAATAAGGACCCCGAGTCACTTCTGCACAGGGCCCCACCTTTGGCTGCATATGCCACTGGATGATTGTCATTTTTTGCCTCCCACAAAAATAAAAGTGATGAGAGAAGGAAAGGAAGGGGGTATTTGGTCTGGCCCTGCAGAAGAAAAGGGGAAGTAAAAAGATGGAACAAGTTCTCCTTACTTGCACTTTCGTATACTATCATATCAGCTGTTCTACAATGTACTATGAAATATGATGTAATACATACAATATTTTAAATTTCCTGACAAAAGTATTTGTTTTTCTATAACTGTAATATTAAAGAAAGAAATAATGTTCAAAACCTGTACACAATCGGTTTAATACATTGCAAATCCACAGTTTTTCAGCAGAGGGAGCTGTGAGCCTGAATGCAAACATTTACCCAAATTATACTGATATTTTCACTAAAGGTGAATGTACTCCACAATAGTTAAAACAGTAAAACATGTTTATGCTATTTTGTAGCTAAAAACAGGAGTTGGAGTAAAGACAAACAAAAAACTCATGATGGCCTAACTCTCTTTATTTGATACAATTGGTATTTTCTTTTTTTAGATTTGTGCTAATCTGGCCTCTTCAACATTTACCAATGTATGTGCCTCCAACACGCAAGCTGGTAAAATATAGGTGGTGATTGTCACTGAACAGATCACAGTGCACATGCATTATAAATATTATAGGAGAAACAGTTTGTATTATGCTATATAGTGAAAATCTATACTTTATACTTTCTTCTAGTCACACCTTTGTTAGTGGTCACCATCTACTGAGAAATAGGAGAACAGGAAGGGTGGTCAACAAGTACCAAGAAAGGGCAGAAGAGAAATGAGATTACAAATGTGGAGAGCTAAGACTCGTACTGATGTATATCTCTGAAACCAATACCCTTTAAAGATGACCGTGGGGTACTACATATACTAGGAGTGCTTGACCAGTGTTTTTCAACCTTTTTTGAGCCACAACACATTTTTTACAAAAATGTTACAAAATGACACTCTGTAGCTAATTCGGCACATTATTTACATTAAAATAATCCTGCCGCACACCACAAATCAAAAATGTTACAAAATGACATTCTGTAGCTAGTTCTCTTGTCTCTAAAGCTGCGTACACACTTGCAATTTTTGTCGTTGGAAAGGATCTTTCACGATCCTTTCCAACGACAAGGGACTGCACGATGCATGAACGGTGCTGTACATACAGCACCGTTCATGCTCTATGGAGAGGGGAGGGGGAGAGCGACGGAGCGGCACCCTGCTGCGCGCTCTCCCCTTCCCTTTCATTAGGATCGGCTGTCGTCCATCGTCCGTGGATCCGGCAGGTCGGTCGTCCGGACGATGGACGACACCGACACGACACCGACTGTACACACGGCAGATTTTGGCCCGATAATTGGCCGATGCCGATTATCGGGCGATAAAAATCTGACGTGTGTACGTAGCTTTAGAATAAAAAAGGCAATTAAGCTACCTACTGCCACCCACTGATATGGAAGAGTATTACATTACTCTGATAGTCATTATAGCACAGACACTTGACAATGGTAATTGGATAATTTCCCACGGTAAACCTGAAGATCTCTCACGGCACACTAGTGTGCCGCGACACAGTGGTTGAAAATTGGTGCTAGAAAATTGTCTCTAATGATTGCAGTAGGAAGATAATTCTCCATTGCTGGCCCTTATCCACACAATTTTCCATGCATATATTCCTAACTAAACTGCAAATCTTGTTTTGTATGGAGTGCATTGAGGACACAGCTTGTCTTTGAGACCTGGGAAAGCTTTATAATTATCATGAACAAGGCCATGAAACAGGAGCTTCGGAATTGCTTTCTTATATTAGAGGAAGACCTTCCTATATCATTCTAACCTGCCAGTAGCATTAAGATTAAAGTTTGATCAGTTACCGCTTCCTGTTACACCATCAGTTATGGATCCACATCTTTCCCCCTTTTTTACAGGAGGTCAGTTCCCTGCGATATTTTCTTGTTAAATGTTTTTTCCTTAACCAGATGCATTTTTCAATTGTCTTTGGAATCACAATTATTTCACGTCTTAGGTATATTAGTTTTTTGTCATATGTACACAATGTGCTTATGCCATGTTCACCCACTATTTAAAGTGCCAGTAGGGGCCTGTATAAATGGGCTTTTGTTTGCGTCTCTTACTATAGAAGGCTAGGTCAATGGCAAGCAGTTGAAGCAGGTCAAATGTAGATCGTACCTCCACTAAAATCTAAAAGATCTTAGTCTCAAATTGAGTTTCAGGGGTGACTTTAATGAGATGAACTCCTTAGGATAAAGGTATAGAAAAAGGCTATCCATGTCTTCTTGGCACAATCATAACAGTGCAGAAAAAAGAAAGAACTGAATGGGAGCAGTTGGTAATCATTTTATACAGGCGGATGTGGTGCAGTTGCAGTAGAATGCGGCGGTGGTTGCATCTGGCTGCCATCGATCGGTCAGGCGCTTCCATTGACTTGAATGCAAATGTCTTCATCCCCAGCTCACAGTGGTTGAAAGCAGTTGGTGCTGAAGGACAGAGAAAGATACATCAACTTCTCGAAAACATTTAACTGCAGGTACCCTCAACTGCTCTCAACCTCATGATCCAGAGGTTGATGAGCTTGCAAGGTAACGCCGCACAGTATTGAAAATAGGGAAGCTGGGAGCAGCTAACATCAGTGTTTTGCAACCACAAGTCTGAAAGGAGCCTTTTTTTACGTGGATCCACTGACCTTTCTAATTTCATCCATTTCAGTCTCACTTGATCTGAACAATAACACATCCAGACCATAAATAGCACCAATAAAAAGTTCCCAGTCAGTTTTGTGTAGGGCTGCATACACATGTTTAAATTGTCATTATATTTTATGAGGTCAGTAGAAAAATTTCAACCAGGTAATTTAGACCTAAACTAACTTTCGATCTAGGACTCCCTGCCAAAAAAAAAAAAAAAAAGGCAGGAATTAATATTTCACTCATTAGTATCCAGTGCTTCCATGTACTAGTTTTTTTCCCAAGTGACACTGCCAAATATCAGAGATTCTAGATTACCAATCAATGTATTATATGGGAGTGTGCTAGTATTTAACATGTTTGCATTAGATTTAATGTATTTATCAAAACAAACATCTATTGGTGCTCCTCTAATTAGTCTGGCCTCACACTTCATTCTCTACGGTTTATATTCTCTGCTTGGATGTGGAAGAGCTGGGTTGTTGTCCTCTCCTGAGTTTCTGCTCATTTATTTCCTAATAAAGATAAGTTGTACTGCTCTTGGTATTTTGTTGTTCTCTTGTGCTCGGTGTTACTGGGCCTCAGGGAGACGCTGGTTCGTTCATCAGGGAAGGAACCAGTAGTCTCAAACCCTGCCACTACTCCTAGGGCAATTCAGGGCTACAAGGGCCTAGGTTCCTGTGTATAAGTATTCCCACCTTCAGGGTCTATTCATACTGACAGGAGTCAGGGCTAGGTTTAGGGTTTTCGTAGGTGGTGACCGTTTCCCTCTCCCTTGCCTTTGAGGCCTAGTTCCTTGTCTTCATCCCTCTATTTTCATTCAGGTGTTCCTCTCTCCTCCACACCTCGTGACACATTTACAGTCACTCCTGTGCAATCCAGAGCTTAAAAAATTGGCATACCTGAAATATATGTTTGATCAACCACCCAAATCCTATTTTATTAATTGCTATAGCAGTTGGAACGACGAGCACAGGAGCGGTAAATTTATGTTCTGCAGTTCACTTTTGTTTTTTTTTTAAGTTTTCCTTTAAGAAGAATAATCTATAGGTCATTTTGGTGTTTCTAAACTGAATTTGGTTGCTTTGTTTTATTAAAGTTCATACAAATGGTAAAATAATTTATCACAGCAAGTCTGCTATTTTATTTTGTTCAAATATTTATTTCACATAACTTCATGGGGCAAAAAACATGCGGATACACTTATATACAAACTGTTTTACAAATTTGCTAATCTAGAATAATACACATGATAAAATACACTAGTTGTTTATTTACCCTGCTAGATCAGCAATATATTTTATGTTCTGTTTAATTTAATCTCTACGGTTTATAAAATGCACTATACTGGACACAATCCTACATAAAAACTACGAAGTTTTAGCCAAATTGTATTTTGAACAGTAGGCAGAAATCAGAACAGAATTTCTCTGTCACTTCTGTGAACCAGAAAAAGAATGTCAAGAATCTTAGAAATGTTCTAATAAATAATAATATTGCTGCGTCCTATGGCTCCATTGTACAGATAGCCAATTACTTCCTGTCCCAACAAGAATAGCTATAAATACTCCTTCATGGCCTTTTAGCCAAACAAGATGTGGGGGATATTAGTATTCAGTCCCTAATATTCATATCCTAATATGTAGAACAAAAATCACTTAAATTGTTTACAAATACAGTTATAACACATGATGTTGTCTTAAACTTTATTTAAATATATGTACTTGTAATTCCACATGGCTTTTTTGCACATTTCTGGTCATGATATACCTAACTTCATTGACAGCCTACAGTCATTTTGTTTTATTTGATTTTAAAATATATAAATTAGCATAATTATTGGGGAAAAAACAAAGGTCTTCATGCAGTGTAATGTCCCATTGCTTTTCTGAAAAATAAAGTTGCTTCAGCAGATGATTTCTTCCATTTTGGGATTTACAAAGGAGAACTTGCTGAACATAGTTTGGTCCATGCTGTTGATCAGTGTTCTGTCTGTACTTGATAATCTTGCTTTCTCATTCAAAAATTCCTTATCGAAATTACTGCAGTCATTTGCTGATTTCTGGTTGAAATATAAACCATAAATCAAAAAACACTGATACTAATATTACAACAAATATTAATTAGTAAATCCAGATTAAAAAAGCTAAATTATTATTCATCACATTTGTTGTAAATTTATGCGAGGGGGTTGAAAAAAATGACTTGAAGTATTGTGAATCCAATACATTTTGTATTTGGCCATGCATGCATGTTGCATTGTCAGCTGTAAGAACATAATACTTACCACTTTAGGTTTAAATGGTGGTTCTATTTGCCTCTTCTCCAACCTCTCCCAGTCAATTTCTTGGAAGAAGCAGTGCTGCCTAATGTTGCCTTTCACCCCAAGTCTTTTCTCTGGTTCTCTGACAAAAAGCTGACATATACAAACACAATCAGTACACACTTGTAAATATATAATTAAAATAGAGCTATAGGCAACCATCATGTAACATGGATAACTAAGCTGTGTTATATGAAAACACCTGGTGATCCTGCCAGCAAAAAACAAACAATATATTTCTCTTGAAAGTTAAGGTGCGTACACACTTGCAATTTGTATCGTTCCAATCGAACGACGAACGATCGATTGGGCAAAAAATCGTTCGTAAAAAAGTAACCAACGACGCCGACGAACGAGGAAACTCGTTGGAAACGAACGACCGGACCGGCGGATCGGATTGGACGACGATCGTTGAACATCGTCCGTGTGTACGGTCGTTCGTTGATCGTTCATGCTCTGAGCATGCGTAATGAACGAACGTTCGTTCACTTTCCTGTCGTGCACATAGTTCCTCTATCGCTTAAACGATCGTATCTATTGTGTGTACAATATCTACGAACGATCGTGTCGTTATCTCTATGTGCAGGATCGGTGCTATATGATCGTTCGTATATATCGTGCAGGATCGTTCGTCGTTCGTTTTCCAACGATAATAATTGGAAGTGTGTACGTAGCTTAAGACAAAATTCTCTCCACACCATTGTCCTCCTTGCACTATTGAACACAGTAAACATCTGGTTTGCCTCGTGATTTAAGCAGTGATTGTAGATTAAGTGCATTGTCACTGATGACTACCCAGCCTCTAGCTCGTCAATCCATGGCTGTCAACCTCTATGTTCACCAAATGACTTGGTGAATAACTTGGATGCGTATTCATCCCAGTAGTCATGGGATATGTAGTTCCAAGAAGATGAATCTGATTTTCCTGCTCCATCCTGGCAATGAGTTCACATGATTCAGATAAGCAGCATCTATTTCTAAGCTATACCAAAGTACATTTTAGAAAATAGTGAGTTAGAAGAAAAATATTACCGATTTGATCTGTTTTATAGTAACAATGCCCTCAATGGCTCATTATTACATTTATTTGAGCCATTAGAGGCATGTTAAAGCCTTGAGTACAGTGCTAGTTCCATCTCAGATATGACACGAATACTGCAGAGCTTTGCCTCTGGAATACTATTGCTTCCAATTGTCAGGCAATAGGTACCACAGCTGTGATAAGAGGTTCTTTAAAAAAATTACAAGATGCTGTGGCTGTTTGTGTTAATAAAAAAGGTACATGTTTATTTTTATCCTAATAAATACATACAGATGTGGAAAGATGTGTTGAAGAGGGCAATGGGGCATACCATAACCAATATTTCTTTAGCTTCCTTGCAGAGAAAACGAGGATAAAATGGGTCATCCATGCGTATGGACTGAAACAATTGTTCTTCATCTATGCCACGGAATGGAGACTGGCCAATTAACATTTCATAGAGAAGTACTCCAAAAGACCACCAATCAACTGAAAAGCTGTATTTCTGTCCAAGCAAAATCTGTTGAAGAAAAAAAAGAAGTAGCTGGTTATTGGCCAGTCTTAGACAGGATTTCAAGTTCAACAGCAGGAAAATCATAGAGGTCCCTACAATTTTAAAGCCTTTCTATTTGTAAGTCTAAACCTATCAATCCTTACACTGAGTGTCACACTGTATGGGCAAAGTTGGCTAGCAGGACAGGTATTGCTCAAGTAGAAGTTAAGGTCTATTTCTGTGACTCAACATCACAAAGAATGTTTCAGCCTAGAGAAGAGGAGTCTTATCCCCAAATTCCACAACTAACCCATCAGCTGCTTTACAAATATATTCCACACTGTTGCCTCACTAGCAGAAAAATTACTAATCTGTTAGTGATTCTGCTTACCAAAGTGCAAAAGAAGTCTCACCAGGATATTCTGATCTTGTCTTGTGATCTGGCTATGTTCTGGTCCATTATTTGTTCTGCCCTTTTGAATTTGTCTATAGACCCAACTAAACATTTTTTATGGCATGCCATGTTTTACCTTCCTCTGGTTAATTCCATCCTGTTGTAAATGTAATTTTCTCCATTTCACAAATTTACCATGCCAACTTTGAACAGTGAACACAAATACAAGTACCACAAACATGGTAATGTCACCAAAATTGTTTGGGGTATAGAAGCCTATGGGAATATGTCTGATGTGTAACTAGTTTTGTCAATCAAAGTTAAAAAGTAGTTCACAAAAGCAATTTAAAACCACATGCCAACATCTAAAGTGACTGACCAGCCCCTGAATATTGTGACAATAAAAATTGCTGTGGGAAAGGGTTCGAAAAAAAAAGCATTTGTTGTAAATCAAAGCTTGTTGATAACAAAAATGGTCGCATAAAGCATGGTCAGGGAATACATAATTATATCATAATATATGTGCAATAATATAAACATTACATTATTATACAAATAATATTTTTTAAGGCACCAAAAGTTGGAGGGTCAGGGGAACATTCATCAACTTTTACAAAAGTAAAATCTTGAAATAAAAAGTATTCAAACCTATTAACCTATGGAATAAAACTTTGCCTTCTGTTCAGTTAATATCTGCATTGTGCATATATATGCATTAATTATTATCATAATACACACCTCTGGAGCAATATAATCAGGAGTCCCACAGAATGTGCTGGTTTTGTTATCACCTAACATGTTCTCTTTGCACATTCCAAAGTCAGCTATTTTCACATGTCCTTCCATGTCCAAAAGCACATTATCTAGTTTCAGATCCCTGAAAAATATTACAGTGCCCAAAATTACATTAAACATAGAAAAAGTCAGTCTTGTACATGTCCACCCTAAAAAATTAATTTAATTTTATTTTCAAGGCATTTTTTAGCTTTAGGTAGTTTTAGCGTTAGAGCCTCTCTCAAATTTTTATTTGTCTATGTCCCCATTGGGGGGATTTACTTCTTGGTTTGTTTTGATAGTAACCAATATTACTGAGAAAAAACGTGAGAAAAAAGTACTAAGTATTTCAACATTTTATTTACATGTATTACAAAATATGCATAAAAGAATGTTAAGTAAACATTACTGATGAGAATTATTTGACTGCATGTCTTTAAGTTTTCTTGTGTACAGAATGGGCAGTTTAACATTACACTTTTACATTGCAGCAATGCACAACACCTGTCAGTTCAATACTGGGCTATTCATTCTAAATGGCACCGTCAGATGTTTAGCAAATAATTATGTTTCATCACAACTATCAATATGTCTTTTTTTTTGTTAAAACAAAAAAACTGATACAGTATTTTGAATGTTCCATGAGTTTTACCTGTAAACTACTCCCTTGGAATGGAGAAACTGGAGGCCACAGATAATTTCTGCAGAATAAAACCTACAATTGTATTGAAAAATGAAAAGATAAATTACCATCAAGGGCAGGAAAAAATTAAACTTAGTTCAACAAATAATTAAAAGGGGTTGTTATAATTAGTAAAGTAGTGAAGCTGACATTCAGCAAACATTCTCTGCAGATGAGTCTTCCAGGTCCTTTAGGTATAGAAATTGATTCACGAACAGAGAATGTTTGGTGACATTTGAATTCACTGCCAAAAGAGAACACAAACATATGAACACATTGATACCACAACATAAACATAGCAATATCAATAGAAGAATGTTTTTACTATACCAAAAAAAGCGTTTGTTCTTTTTCAGGTTCAGATTTATTGATATTATTTTTTGGGAACTCCCAATCTCAGTGGTGTGGGTCTAATACAGAGCTGTAGTGAACTGGGAGTCTACTGGTCCTTGTATGTTCATGTTTCAATATTTTGTTTATCCTAAACAGTATTTATTGTTTTTGTACCAATATCATCTATTACATGATGCTATCAATATACAGGGGGCCATTACAATAACCTATTTGTGTAGTGGAACACAATGTAAAAAAAAAATCTATCATCAGTTCTTTAGCCCTGTCCTTTCTGGTGCATATGTGTCTACTGTCTAACATGCTGCTTCTGCCTTCTGTTTGTTTCTAAATGTTCCTCTGTCATTGCCCTTCATGTGGGTATGAAAGGAAGCAATACAACAGTGAATAGGTAGAATAAAAAGCATGATTCACTGAACCATGAGTTTTGTTTATGCTGGGTGGAAAAATGATACAAGGGGAAATGCAGATTGGAAAAGTTACATAGCGAAGAGTAGGTCTGCATCAGGACATTCCTAAATTATTAAAAATGAAGATCACTGAAACCTATAGTGGACTATGTACAAAGATTGTGAAACTATTTACTTTATTTGTCCATACATGAAAGAGTTCAGCGTTGATGTTCCTCATTCATGTAAGAAAAATCAAAATTTGGGACACCATGTGATGGTGCCATTCTGTTGGTTCTGCATGATGAAGCAGGTAATTTTTTCATCATGGCAATGGGACAGTTCTCCTGTAGTCATCCTGAAGTCCAATACTTAACATAAGAATTGTCTCACCATGCTGTGAAAACTGACTATCTGATATTTACAGGTTATAATTAGGATCTTACTTTGATCTGTGGAGGTCAAACTTCTGGCAGGTTTGAATATGGAACATGAGATCCCCACCATTGAGATATTCCATGACAAAAAACAGGTTCTCCTTTCAAAAAAGAAGGAAACATTGATTCAAAATGTTATTATATCTGTATCTAATATTGTTTGTGCTATAAAAATACACACTATATGTATATATATATATATATATATATATATATATATATATTTGTTTATTTATACATACACACACACACACAAACAAACACACATACATACATATATACACATTTCCCTTTATCTTAGACTATGCCCAGGCTGGCAATGAGGTTGTGATATGGTTCTTTAAGAAACAGATCTGCAGTGTGAGTAACCAAGTGGCTGACTAGGTGCCATCTGCCGCGAGTCACAAAAATTGATACCAAGACATGACTGGACCTAGCCTTATTGCATCTGTGCATTTTTGATGTCAGAAAAAATTTCTATATGCAGGTTAAGTCCCATTATGAATAAACCAACCTCTTACTTAACCTGGCAAGGAGGATTACTAAAGAGCATTGGGGGACAGCTAAATAAACTAGACTTTTGCCAAAATTTAGTATCTATACACAGCTTTAGTTTTTGTAGTTGGAACCATTCACACTGAACTTTTGTTAGGACTTGTATATCTAGTGCAGTGGTCGCCAAACCTTTGGAGCTCACAGACCACTAAAATTTACGGACTCTGGACAGTGCTTGCTTCGGGCCGGTGCACCCCCAGGAGGCTCCTTCTTCTGACCCTGTTGGGGGGCGCAGCGGCCAGAGCTGCGGACCACCAGTTGGCAACTGCTGGTCTAGTATATACAATAAACTTTTTATATATTGCAATGCATACACAAAAATCTATTGAGATAGCATAATTATATATATTTTTCTTCTTAGATATTTTTTTCATTACATATTTATATTAAAATAGGTTTTGTGATTCTGTCCAGCCACTTTTGTGATCCAGACACTTCTGTCAGATAACACAATCAGTACAGTACTGCTCTCACTTTTACAGATAAAGAATAAAGTGGTATCACTTCCCTTCATTTATTCTGCTGGCTGGATAATGATGAAGCAGCAACATACTAATATGCTATACACATTGCTTACTATGCTCCTTTCAGTATGCTCCTTGTCAGAACTCATTCATTCCGAGGGCCTGGCTGTCATATGTTAATCCCCCAACCTGTAAAAGGGGTGTCAGGAGGTTCATTTGAAGTCAAATTTAGAAGCATATGTTAGTTGTATAAAAACACATGTTTTAACCACTAACAGAGCCCCTTTTTTGATCGTTTGCACATGTTAATCATACATTTCAGTCCCGACGATTACTTAATGTAACTTATGTGCTTGATACTTGGTGGGCGGGTTGTGTCTGTGGAGGCTCAGACGTGCGATAGGAGAGTAGGGGGGTTCTGGCATTATGACATCACTAAGGGGGAAGTTTCTTCCCCTCTGAGTGACACAGAACGGTGTCCGTAGATTCAGTGGCCCGCGAGCTGCAAAAGGTTGGGGACCACTGCTATAAACAACCAGTGAAAATAAGTGATAATATGGCATCTACTGTACTAAGTCCTGAACATAAGGACATCTCCTGTTCACATCCTTACCTTTGTCTGGATTACTTAATGTAACTTATGTGCTTGATTTGCTTCTTTCCCTTATTAAAGGGCCAGGGTTTGATAGCGCTGAACCAGAAGTATTTAGAGCTAAACACTTCCATATCTATTAGGAAGAGGGAGGATCAGTGATTATCAGATCCTTCAATGCTGGTAATCTTGATGAAGCTTTGCTAGTTCTGGGCTCCCAAGAGCTGCAGGTAAGCAGGACCACTGGGGCACTGGACATAACCACCACTAATGATGGATAGGTGATGTTCACTGTGTCTTCCTATTAGGATAAATTTCACTATTTTACATATATATATTTTAACTTTGAGAATCAATTTCAAATACCCTGAACATATTAATGCCACCAAATTTGCTGGGAGAGGGGAGTCCAGGGGGACCTGTGGGAACATGCTACTGACCATTTTTAAACTTTTATTTAGATACAAAAAAACATACTTTTAAAAAGATATTCCATTGGAGCAGGTATCCACAGGTCCTCTTGACCTCCCAGCAGTTTTGGTGACAATACTATTTTTTTAGGCTTTGATAATATTTAAAAAAAAAAGGTGGCAATATTATTTTTAAAAAAATACAACTTTCATATCCATCCCTAGCCGCTGCTGTTGAAATAAAGCCATCAGATCACATCTACAATAAATCCTGGAAGCGGCTGAATAATTTGATACTAGCTGGTCTCTAGCTGAGATTAACAACAGGTTGGGGCAAGCAGTCTGCTGACCCTCTGTGACTATGCACAGAGGTAGGGAATTGGTTACGTAGCTGTCTATAGTTAACTTGAACTATTAAAATCTTAAATCTAGATAACCATTCTGTTTTCTAGTCAGACTGTTCCTGTTTTCAGTAATATTAACTGTCAGCAGGCTTCTTTAATCAAAAGGTTTTTATGTGCTGGTGTGCC
This sequence comes from Pyxicephalus adspersus, assembly GCF_032062135.1. Lineage (NCBI taxonomy): Eukaryota > Metazoa > Chordata > Amphibia > Anura > Pyxicephalidae > Pyxicephalus > Pyxicephalus adspersus. Next base: position 112,821,706 of record NC_092859.1, read on the forward strand.
GACCACTGGGTTGAAAAAAAGGTCAGCAAGAACCAAAATCAATTTTAATCAGCATGAGAAACTTTACATTTCATCTCTTTATCGGGCTATAATCTTCATATTCTGCTTTTACTTTTAAATACCATACTTGACTTAAATGTGCTTGATAGAAAAAAGGAGAACACAAAGCCTGGCTGTTAAAGGGCCTGTAAATTTGCCAAAGACATAGCTATTTTTCTACATAGTTATTCCTTATGTCGCCTTCCTATCCCTTTACCTGGCTGACCAGACATCCTCTTGCATGTTCCTTGAAAATAACTAAATATGATTTTGTCTGAAAAAAATTCAGCACCCAAATGCAAAGATTTGTATTGACAGTTGAGCAGCTTTCTCTGGATGTGGATTTAGCAGCAGCATGGACCACCAAGTATAATGCAGGGGAAGTAGCTAAAAAAATAACTTTAGGAGAGTTTAGGTATTCTTTAAATATGGCAACTTTACATAGAGATAATATTGTTACATAAGCCTTTCTGTATTGAAGATATTTGCAATAAAGCCTTTTTTTTTTTTTAGCAGTTAGACGTTGCAGATGACCTTTTATGCACAGCGTTCAGTCCATTTCATTTGCCATCAGGTCACTAAAAAACTTTTTAAGGTTTGACATATTTATCTGTAAACAATATTTACATATTTTAATTTGGAATTTCTTTTATTTGAACTATAATAAGATAGTATAGTGCCTTTCTGTAAGTTGCACTGAAGTTTTTACTATTTAACAAAACTTGACCTTACTTCTTCACTATAAACCAAGGGTCCCCAAACCCGGTCCCGTGGGGGCACAGAGACCAACCGTGCACAGAGACCAGGAGAAGGACCCCGCTTAGGAGGGCGCACTGGCCAGAGCTGTGGACCATGTCTCCCGTATAAATCTCAGGCTCAGGGTGGTGGGCGGGTTGTGTCTCTGGAGGCTCAGACCT
>NC_092859.1:112822757-112834865 GCF_032062135.1 Pyxicephalus adspersus
GAGCTGCAAAAGGTTGGGGACCACTGCTATAAACAACCAGTGAAAATAAGTGATAATATGGCATCTACTGTACTAAGTCCTGAACATAAGGACATCTCCTGTTCACATCCTTACCTTTGTCTGGAATGTGCAGTAAAGATGTGTCAGGAAAGGATGTTCCCAAGCCAGAGAAAGAACTCTTTTCTCCACCATGGTGCATTCAACATCATCATCCATGAGCACAACATCTTTCTTTAGGACTTTTATAGCAAAATAATGTTCTGTTCCCTTCAGCTCTGCAAGAAAAACCTTAAAAAGAAGTACAAGATTTACTTGTGTGAAAAATAGACCATTTCATAAATAATTAATACAACTGCAGCAACACTGAAAGTATTTCCTTTAGAATATGTTTTCTTCTAAAAGTCAAATTCCGGATGCTTTTTTCTACTTCAATTACAAAGAAACTACAAAGCAACCAGTGAATCCAGGGCATTTAAAATAAAATAGTATCTTCTTTATTTCACAGATTTTACCACACAGTAATGGACATTGTGATTGTATGTACTAAAATGCATGGTATATGTGTTTTGTATTGTATTACTATGCATTCCTAGTAGAATTGCATGTGTTCTTCAGTGTATCATAAGAATGTGTATGGTGTGCTCCATTTTTTAGTACAGTAAGGCTTGTTAAGGGCCCATTTCAAGCATGAATAAAAATGTATCACAACTCATGCATTAACACTCACATATGATTAAATAGAGCCTTGGAGTTGTGTTTCTACTATTTTCTGCAAGTGATTGTTCCACCTTACCTTACAAATGTTTAGCAATTCTAGTAACCTTTTCTTGAAACAATTTTAGTTTCACACAAAACACTACTGTTTTTATCTTCCTTTGATAGGTTGTACAAAACAAATGTAACTCTGTGTAAGTAGTACTAATATAGCAAATACTAAGAACAGAAAGGAAAAAGAGGAAGCTAGGTCACTTTATATATGTGATTTTCTCCTCCAACCATTTCCTTTCTCATTACTAATAATGTTTGCAATAAGGAAACACTAAAATAATTTACTAAATAGACAGAATGGCCCTGATTTACTAAAGCTCTCCAAGGCTGGAGAGAATACACTTTCTTCAGTGAAGCAGGGTGATCTAGAAAACCTGGAATGGATTTCCTAAAATAATTTGCTATTTGCTAGCATGTGTTTTGAATCCTGGACCAGATCCATTCCAGGTTTGCTGGATCACCCAACTTCACTGATCAAAGTGTATTCTCTCCAGGCTTGGAGAGCTTTATTAAATAAGGGCCTATATATCATGGCATTCCATGTAATAACACAGGAACAAGTGAAGTTTTAAAGCTGACATAAACATTCTGCATAATGTTTACTATTCTCAAAATGTTAATTCTTGGGTGCTCAAATAATGTTGCTATTTAATATTTCTGGTATTCACAAGTTTCTGGTGTGATTTATATTATAGCTCTATTCACCTCTACTGAGTAGGAAATATTACTACACAGTAAAGAATGAACAAATAAACCTCTATTTTTTTAAGCTATGTACATTCTTGACCAGTTTTTAGAATTGATGGTTTGGAGCCATCTATTGGGACTCTTGTAACCTCCATACACAATCGTTTTTGCCTGGCTCATTTCTAATGGCAGTTGCACTACCCCCAGTAGATATGAAATCAGAATTTACTATTTAGTCAACAACATCTACATAGAAAAGCTATGTGAATGGTGTCTCTTACTATGTAATATTAACAGATAATAGAATTGAGAAATAGTACTTAGAAAAAGCAGACACTAATTTACCTTTCCAAAACTTCCTTTTCCAAGCATTTTATGCAGAATAAAGTCATTGAACGTCAATTCAATTTGGCTGGATGTCTCCTCTTCTATACTTATAGTCTCTGCCTTAGCCTCAGCTGTAGTTTCCTGACATTTGACTTCTTCCACTGGGGACTCCCAGGAAATGCCTTGCGGCTCTATATTTTGCAGAGTAAAGATAAGCATAATTCTCATTATTTCAATACTGAATACAGGATGAAACTTTTATAAGTAGCATTACACTTACATATCTGTAACTACCGTTCTCTTTTGTCGAACTATCGGTTACTATCTTTGCCGTTTTAGGCTGTCAATGTTCTTAAACTATTTAAATTGGTATTCTATTGTAACATTGTGTGAAAAATGTTTTTTTTTTTTTTGGTGTTTACATGTTTGAGAGTAAGGCAAGGCTAAACACCATTTTTGACAATCTATGAGCTACTTACCCTAACAAATATATTTATAAAATAATGGCAAATACACTTCAATTCCAAAAAAAATAAATTTAAGAACTTTGAAGGAATATTGTAATGTATTTCTTGGATTTGTTAAACTAAGTTTGGACCCTAATGACCCTGGCATCATCCTAGCTAAAACATTCAATATATGTCACATACCTTTCCTCGTAGAAACTAAAGGAGGCTTTTCTTCTGTTTTTTTGTGACCAACTTCAAGTGGACCTAGTCTGTAAATTTGTTCAGTTTCTCTTTGCCTCCTATCCTGGAATCAGAAAAAAGGTCACTAGAAGCATATCAAATATGCAGCAAACTTGTTTGCCATAATTAATGTTGTCCATGTCATGATGTCTTAGAGGTAAGTTGTAATAAACATTTCACATCTTAGTTTATTCTGAAGCCACTGGAAGTGACTGTGCAAACTATAACAGTGCTCATATTAATACAGAAGATTTATTCAAAATAAATGTAGCAAATATTACTATTATTGAGATATTCTACTTAATTCGCTATGGAAATATCAAAAATGAGCTACAAGTGGACCTAAAATGTGTTGCCCATACCAACCAGGTATATGCCACTTTTATTTTTTGGAGCAAGAGGAGCATTAATTGGTGTCTCTGGGGAACAGGCTTCATTTTTTAATGTTTCATGTTTTACTTATGAACCTTACTAATATGAATCATTGCTCCCAGTGCCAAGTTCTCACCACAGCTTTTATCAAAGATCTATGTGCAGGTAAAAGGTGATACTTTTGTATCCAAGTGGTTATATTTAGTGGCAAAGTTACTTTTACACTTGAGGGTTGGGGGGTGGAGAAAGGGGAGCCTGAAGTTGTACTTAGAAGGTTAAATGTTGGGTTAAGATTTAGGAATAAAGTATTGTTAGTATGAATTTACTTTAAACATTACTTTAGGATAAGGGTTAGGAGTGAGAGGTATAATTACACTTTTACAAGTTTGGCTAAATGTTAGAGTGTGTAAAAGAAAAAAAAAAAAAACAACAAAAATGTACCTGTTGTGTACTCTCTATCATGGCCAAAGCTTCTGCCATCAACTTCTGATTGACCCCACATAGGTTTGCTACTAGAATAAGAATCAGTTCGCCAGCATTTTGTCCTAAATCATCACAAAATGCGATGATATCAATTTAAGAACTATAATGTTAAAAACTAGAACTAAATTAAGTCCTAGAATGTTACAAGCCATAGATAATTAGAATCATAGATTCTAGAATCATTTGAGAGACAACTCTGTAATAAATAATGAAGGCCCACACCTTCGACAATCCCTTTTACAAACAGTATTTGAGTAGAGTTCTACCAGAGTTTGGCAGAATACATAGTTATTTATAGTGATTCATTGTATTTTATGGATATCGTTCACTATGTGGAAGCTGATTTGGGTAAAATAAGCTGTGTGAGAGGGTGGAATTCTCCATGTTAGTACATGGAGGGGTCACAAGCACAGAGGTAATTTATAGTTGCAGTATTACTGTAACTGAAAGAGCACAGATAATGCAGAGGCTTATTCATATACATTAACACTTACCACTGTTTCTTTGCTGTTGACTGCCGATCCAGTGCACTTAGCAATAACTTTATCAATGCAGTTTTTATGAATGGCAGCATTGCACTCTATTAATTGTAAAAAAAAAAAAAAAAATTATAGATGTATTCATTATTCCTAAAAGTTAAAAAAAATAAACATTTGAAAAATTCTTACGTTGACATTGATATCCTTGCTTGTTAAGCCCCCTGGACAAATGAAAAATACATACAATGTATCATTAGGTAAAAATGTTTGTGTGCAGTTTTATATACAGTGTAAGTAATCGTCATTAAAAAACCAACACATAAATAAGTCTTTAATGTATAGTTGGGTGAAATCTAAACTGTTAAATGCTGTGGGGGTATCCTAGGGAATGTGAAGCAAAGAAAATGCACAAAGCTGATTGTTATTACAGTTTAGTACGCTTAAACCAAAGAGCTCCTGAAGGTAAATTGTAATGGTATTTACAAGTTCCAAGTTTGTAAATTGAGATAATTTATTTTGTTCATTTAGAATCATTATTTCACAAATAAACATTTCAATTAAGGTGACCCTATGATAGTAAAAGCTCAGCACTCTCTACCTATGGATTTAAATAAAAATGGGTGAATATTTAGTACCCGAAAGGGAAGGGCATATGTCTTTGACCCAGCAAATTCAGCCCAAGAACTGATCATTTAGGACCAAAAGTAGGCTGCACCAACTCCAAAAAATACAATGTAACAGCCACACTTAATTTAACAACAGCTGAACGCATCTTCTGATGAAGCCAAAAGGGGAAACGCGTCAAGGACTTCAACTTAAAGAACTATAAGTTTAGAGGCAACAAATTGTCTGGGGAAAGTGTCCCACAAAAAATCGTTATGCTCTGGAATGTATTTTTAATGTGGTATATACATATGTAAATTCAATAATTTATATGAATTTTTAACTGTATAAAGTAAATAGAGATGCGGTACCTTAAAAATACCAAAAAAAAAAAATACAGTTCTTCTGAAGTTCCATTTGTTTTATCTAAATTTAACACCATTATCCGTAGGCACTGTTTTAATAAGGATCTAATGTTTGCCTGTTCATATATGTTAAAAAAGTGAACAATTTACATAGGGTATACTAACTACTTCACATGACTGTATATGTTACCATCAAGAGAAATTTAGGCATGCCCTCACTGAGTACAACAACTGAATGGCACAAAACTACAGGTGGAAAATTCAGGGCAGGGAGAACAGTTACAGCTGCTTCATAATTCTCTGAAAATGTGTGGTCTATTCCACGCGAACAGCTGTTGGTTACAAAGCCTGTCCCCATTTTTTTTTCATATTGCAATAAACATTGCTTGCTATTCCCAATATTTATTACTGCAAGCACAGAGGTGGGTAGATGTAGGAATTCTGTTGGTGATGGTTCACCTACAAAGTACCTGGCAAATATGTGAAGTTAGCATATGGTAGTTTTTACTGATAAAGCTGCAATTTGTCTTGAAATAAACTGGAGAACCTGGGTCACTTTAGTTCATCCACATCTGACCAGAAAATGTTTTTATGTCTTTGGGGATTCTGTCACATGCTTCTGGTTGGATTTCTTAAGCAAATGCTTTTTTTCTAGCAATTCTTCCATAAATCTCTATGCTATGGAGTGTATAGCTTAATGTGGTCTTGTGGACAGATACTCCTGCTGCGAGTCTTTTCAGCTTTTTCTGTGTTATTCTTGATGTCTTTGTTATATCTAAGATTAATGGTCTCCTCACCCAGTGTATGAGATTCTATGGGTGTCCTTTTGTCTGCTTTGTAGTGGTTCCATATTCTTTCAATTTGTTATATTGGATTTATAGGGTTCTGTGGATTGTTCAAAGAGTTTGTTTGTATAATTCAACCCCCATCTAAACTTCTCCACAACTCTTGGAATGCTGCACAGTCTTCATATTGCATGCTTCGAGGTGTTACAGAGCCTGGGCTTTTCAGAACTGGTCTATTTATATTGTGTATACAGACATCATGTGACAAATCACCTGACACATGATCGTGTATTATTATTATATTTTGTTGTAGAGCACTTTACAGTATGAGCTACAAGCCTGTACACATACCAAATACAAACTATGGCACATGAAGAGAGGAGGATCCTGTCCAATCAGCCATACTAGAGGTGGGGAGCCTGGTATACAACAGATAGAGGGAACTGTGGTTATTTAATATTGTTCAAAGAGAGATGGGTATGGGCCTTTTAGTGTGTTTTGAGGGCTTGTTGAAATATGTTGAAGGTAGGTGCAAGCAAAATGGGACAGGGGGAATTCTTGGAGTCAGAAATGTGAGCAGGACAGGAACCATGGAATGATTTAAAGGCAAAGCACAGTGGCTGGCATTTGATCCTAAAGTTTTGATGATCATAAGGATTGCACACATGAACCTCATCGATTAATTGTGTGAATTCGGAAGTTACTGAAGTTGTTGAACCAGAATTTTTTGGGGGGATATGAAGCTCAAATGTGAAGTTTCCACAACTCTGACATGGGTGCACAGGTGAATTTGGGTGATATCTGCATAGAAATGGTATTGTAGCCTAAAGGATGGTGGTGCAAAGAGAAAAAGAGTTCAGTTTCAAGGACTAGGCCTTGGGGAACACCAACAGAGAGGTGGTGGAAGAAGAACAGTTAGCATTAAAAAGAGATTTAAAATAATCAGTTGGATAAAAATACCCAAACCAGGAGAGCACTGTGTGGCAAATACTCATAGACTTCACAATATGTAATGGAGAACAGTGTCAAAAGCAGAGAAATATCCAAAAGGAGGAAGAGAAAAAAGTGGCTTTGTGACTTGGCTCTCAGAATGTCATTGACCACCTTTTTGAAAGTGTGAAACTTAGTTCAGTGTGTGGGTTAAAAACCAGAATGAGGAGGGTCTAGTAATGAGTTGAAGATTGGAAATTCTGCTAGTCTTTTGTATAGTATAATTAGTAGGTTCATGAGTCATGCTTGTAAACTACTGAGCCAAATTTTGCAAGATCCACAAAATATTGAACACGGTAACTGCAAAAACAAATTCGTGTGCTGAGTTATTAGCACGGGGAGACCATCAAGCCAACTATCATTTCCCAATGACCGAATTTGGTCAATGACATTATTTAGGTTTCCCTGCACTAATAACACAGTGCACGGGACTTTTCATTTAGCTACAGGTCCGCAAAGACCAAGCAGTGCTGTAGTGCATTATAGTTTTTAAAAATGTGTCACTCTTAAATCCTATAAACCAATTGATTTTTGTACTTATTAAACAGATAAAAAATTACATTCAATGGTATATTTAACAGATTAAAAAGTAGAAGAGAAGTTCATTGGTAGAGTATTAAAACTGTTTAACATCTACCAGTGCAGCACACAAGTACTGTATGTATAAAGGCTGCCATACAATAGATTTTTTATTATTATTACAAAGGATTTATATAGCACCAACATGTTACATTGCACTGTACAAAGTCAATAGTCATGCCATTATCTGTACCTCAAAGGAGCTCACAATCTAATGTCCTTACCATAGTCATATGTCTTTATCACAGTCTAAGGTCAATTTTGAGGGGAAGTAAGGTCAACACAGATGACCCTATTGTGTTGGTGATATTGCAACAACTCAATGATTCTCTTTATCTCTGCATATTCTTCACAAAGAGAAACTGAATGGCCAATTGGGAATGACCCAAATATTTTGCCATTGTAAAGGAGGACACACTTTAGGCTCCGCTTTGAGGTATCGATGAATAGTTGCCATTCAGTTGAGTTATAGATTGGAATTCCCAATTCCTCCAATAAACCAGGTATGTTATGGCAATATACAAAGCCACTGTCAGTTCTAAAGTACTGCAGAAATACAATTTCTCTGGTTGGAAAGTACGATACCTTCATTTCTTTTTCGTGTAAGTTTTTCTCACGCGGTCTTGATGCTAGTCCAAACACTCAACTCATGCTGATCAAATCCCTTACGAACAGAGACCTCTTTAATTTCAAACTCTTCATCATTGTTGTCACCTAGTTCATCACCATAATCATGTTCTTCAAAAGATAACGATAAGGTAGTGTAACGAAAACCGGCACTGGGATTTCATATGAATGAGCCACTGGGCATATAGCCGATGGCAGACTAGGATACTTTATGTTACATTTATTTTTCTTGGTAGGTCCTGAAGTTTTCACTATACAAAAGTAACAGTCACTGGAATGATCTCCTGGCTCTCGCCAAACCATAGGTATACCAAATGGCATCTTATCAAGTTCCCTTTGTCCACATCTGTAAACCCTCGACACACTGTTCGCACACCTCATGAGCTCATGATTTGCACACCAAGACTTATCTTGATCACCAAGTTAAACTTTGAAATATGCCAAATAGGCTTGCTGTGTGTGCTGATGTTCGCCCTTTGACTGGGAATGGTGGAACTACCACAGATATAACAAAATGAATCAGGGTTGTTTAGGCACTTACGGCTAGAAACAGCAGAGCCAGACATGATCTGAAGGAAAGGAAATACGTGTGTAAGTAAAAAAAAAAATTTTTGCTTATTCACTACGTAGAGCAGTGCACAACCTCTGACCACACTGTCTTGCGTGTAAATGAATAGCCTATACAAATCCATGCTACAGTAGTCGCATTAATATAAGCGGTAGAGAAAAAACCCTGAGGTGGTAGAAGAAAACTAACTGCGCTTTCAGAATCAGCATACCTATTTTAGTGTAAATAAGCTTAGAAATTGTTCCCTAGTGTAATTTAGGTTACAATCAGTTGTAGATAAATTAGATGTATTAGTACATAAATTGTATTATATGTACAAATTATCCAATTGACCAGAATATTGCAAGTGTGTCTATCCTATTGTGTGTCTATTGGTAGGATGAATGTAAAATTGGTAGGGGATTTGCTTGTGTGTGTTAGCTCTCAGTATTACCATCCTCATGTACAAGCTGCCTACTAAGCAGGATACTTTATGAATTAAAGAGGACATAGCAAAATCTATGCTAAAATCTCCAAAAAAGTGGTAAGTGATGATCTGAAATAAAATTTGAATGTATATATGTAATTGTATATGTAATGTATATATTTTATCCTGAGCAGATTTATTTTCTTTCAATTTTTAAACTGAAACACAAATGCAGAAAAAAAATCATACAAAATGGAATATATCCTAAACTGTATCACATGAAAATAGGTTTGGTGGTGGGTAACATGTATGTTGGGTAACATGTATGTTGGGTTAGACACTAACTTGTCTGCAACAAGCTTTTATGTTCCTTCCTGAATTCCTCCTTCTACCACTATTTAAAAGTATATTGATAATTTATTTGTATAAAGCAGTAATTCTGCATGATATGTAAATTAGAGACTGGTGGTACTAAAATGACAAGAAAGACATTATGCCAACACTAATATTTAAAAAATAATGAAATATATATATAAAAAATTGATTTTTTAACTTCAAATAGAAAAACACAGTTCACAAGAACATATTTTGAAAAGCCGTTTGTTAGCATTTAGTTCCTGTGGCTTGTCATCTCTGCTGTGGTTAGCTTATTTCCTGGTACTAAGTGAAAAATATTGTCAGGTGAATGTGTTTCAGGGACATGCCCAGACACCATGTGACCTTTTTACTCTCCTGCGCAGACCTGGGTTTCTTTAATAAAATATCTTGATTTTTGTTGTCATACATCAAATACAAAAAGGCAAATGTGAACCTAGAGTAAAACTAAAAGGAAACGCCATCCATTGGATGCATCTGTTTGGTTTTTGATGGATTAATATTTAATTTCCCTAAAACATAAAAGATCAAATGTTTTCCAACACACATAACTTTAAAAAAAAAACGTTATATAAAAGTATAGTAAAATACATATACAAAAAATGTTTTTTTGTATATGTATTTTACTATACAACAAACTGTGAGAAAACAAGCTAAAAGCTGCATGTAAATTAAAAATAAGTGTATGTAATGGAAATTTGAAGTTACCTTTGGCATTTATATTGAAGGTTTTAGTTGAAACTTGTTTAAATTTTTACTTGCTGTAAAAGATGAAAGTTGTCTGGTTGCCATGATTATTTTGTATGTTAGCCGTTTAGTAAGTCCCTGACCGGGAATAAATATGCAGCCAGTAAAGTCAGATGTTTATGTTTAGGTAATGTCTAGGTCAGAGAATCAGAGGAAGGTCAAGCCACATCTTACCCCTTCCTCCCCAGTCTGACTGTTCCTTCCCCACCATATTATTCGGATTTCTATTTTTTAATCATGGAGGCTAAGCATTAGATGTTGGGACTTCCTAGGATAATCTGAATGCAAAGGCAGTCTGCCTAGGATCCTGACATTCACCAGCAGTTCACTCAAGATATTTTTATTGTCAAGAAAACTCCACCAAAAAGCCAGAAAGAAGTACAGAGACCTAGTGATGAAGTAACTAAAGCTAAAATAAGGTATGAAAGCAGAAAAGACTTATTTAGAAATGTAATTACTATGTTGATAAAAGTGAGGGTGGAGAGGGACACAGCATATAAGCATAACTGTTGGAGAATTAGCAACATTGACCACAGAAAAGGGTGAACATGGGGTCTTCTTTTTATTTATATTTTTAACTTGCTTCAACTTGCTTTCCTTAATAAAGACATTCTTTGGCATAAGTCAAACAATGAGTGTACTGATAAATGTGAAGATGTTTCTTAACAGGAGGCTTCTAAGAGAGCAGAATGATTACACGGTGTCATCTGTACAATCAGATGTGCCACATCCCCAGCTCCCCGCATGTCCATATAGATCTCTCCTGAGGGCAGACAGCCATTTCAGCTCTCTGCAGCCCAGCCGGTAAAAGTTTATTGCCAGAAAGATCTCATCTGCACACTAATGTCCTATAGATCTAATTGGGATATACCCGTACTACAGAAACAACATCCCACCCAAGCCCTCTAGAAATGCAGGGCTTAGATCAGTCATAGTTCCTTTTCACATTTCTTGCAAAGTGTTATACCTTGCAAGGAAATAACTCACTTTGCTTAGTGTACAGCTAATTTTCCTTGTAAATCAACCCCACCATGTTTTTCAAGGGCCAGTAGAAGCTGGGAAAAAAGTTCAATATTGGCAGCAGATAGAGGGGAGTTTCAGCTACCATGTTCCTTTGCACTAAAAAGGCAAAATACAGTTTTGCTTTAAACACATCCTGGTGGTATTCTAGATACAATATCATACAGCTGCGTACATGCATGGGATATTTCTTACCCAAAACAATTGTGACTATTTGGGTGAAAATCTGACCTGAACATTGGTTGCCCGAAAACATTCAACAATCTGCAACGACAGATCAATGAACAATACCGGAGAATAACTGCAATCAATGTCAAGTGCTTGTCCTTCTTCTTCCCCTCTTCAAAGAACAGAATGGGGGCTATGTTTACAGTGCTCATTAGGTTATCTGTCAATGTTAACAATCACGAAAGATCATTTCCAGTGACAAAATCCATTGTGGGTACATAGTCTTACAGAAGTTTATATGAGAAATGTAGATTTGGAGAATGGTGCAAGTGCTAAAACTACTACTTATTCATATAGCCCAAGCATGCAGAGTGAGATTGCAAAGTTTTTTTTTTAATCCGCAAGTGCAAGATCGGGTGATGTAGGAAGAAGAACCAGGAAGAAGAGAGGACAAGATGGCGGCGCCTGGCACTCCCTTTGCGGGGACGGGTACTGGGGCGATGCAGGACCCGACGGAAGAAACCTCCCAACGGATCGACTGCTCTGCGGAATTAAAGGTAAGTGTGATTTTTTGGGGGGTTTTGGGTTTACTTCCTTTTTAATTCATTCTTGGTTTAGATGTGGACAGTATATCAGAAATGTATGCAGATCTGATCTTCCATTTTTTGATCAAGCCATCCCTCATTATAAATAGAAAAGAGTGAAACAAAAAAATAAAAAATCTCCCACAAAAGCACATAGGTTCCTACAAAAAACAGTACCACAATATATGACATTGTATCCAATCACTTTTTACATGAGCTGCACAAGAAACACTTTAATGTCAGACAATTAGACAAAGCTTAGAGATCCCTGCTATATAATATATCATGTATTTGCTGTAAACCCACTGGTGGGTGTTCTTTATATTCTCTACACACACTAGCAGCAGTTCATCAAGATAGACACAACTTCGTTGCCATTCAGGAAGCACTTGTTGTACTTCTAAGTACCTTATTTCCTGGGCATGTGAGTATAGCAATTTGCAATAAAAATAAACTCACAAAACACACTGCTATACAACCAACCAA